>NC_136685.1:50574795-50593340 GCF_903797595.1 Erithacus rubecula
CAAGGTGCTTCTCAGGCTATCTGAGGTTCACAAACCTTTTGTTTCTGCTGCTGATTCTTTCTTCATGCCATGCTGCTTGATTCTTTCTAAATGTCATTTTATGATCATATATGACCTTCTCTAAAGTAACTCACCAGTATTGCTGGTGGGTTGGTGAGAAATCATCTCTCAGATAAAGATGAATTCAACTGTAGCAAGAAGATACCTGTTTTTCTGATGAGGGTAAAAATGTCTTTTAGAGAATTGCAGAAATAAGGTATCACCACTTTATATCAGAAAGAATTAAAATGAGATCATGATGCCAGGTATCAAAGGAGAATTTTGGACAGAAATAAAGAAGAGCAGATGTCAGTTGAAGATTTTCAGCATCTACAGTATATAGCATTTTCCTTCCTGTGACATCTGCTTACTTAACATGTGGTGTATACTTAGTTTGTGGTCTCTCTGTTTTCCCTATCGTGCAATGTTTTCTTCTGGTTAGACAGAATTATGGGCTGTGTGGTAAGGGTAAGTTAAATATGACCTAGCAGTCACTTGTCCCCATATACATAAGCCAGTGAGTCTTTGCTGTTGTCCAGCAAGGGCTCTGTCCTTTCTTACTTCACAGATACAATGGCCACAGGAGCCTTCATGAAATTTCATCTAAATTAGCAGTTTGGTTTTGGAAGAGAAGAACTGCTGGTCTTGAAAGGGAGCATGGATAGGCAATGCTGTGCAGATATGACTCAGATGATCATGAGCAGGGCATGCATTAGTACTACTTGCTACTGCCCTGGAACTGGGGAAAGGAGCTGAGCAGACCTGGCACATACTCTATTGCAATGTAATGCAAGATCATGGTATGCTGATAGGTTAAGTATGAATTCAGGTGACTTACACAAGCCTAGTTAACATATTTGCAGTAGAGGAGAGGATACTAGGCCCTGGCAAAGAGCATTACCATTTCCAGCACCAACAGGCAGTGCTCACTCCAGGTAGGAAGACCTTGCTCCATTGTGTCTGTTCAAGCCCTCAGACAGCAGGACTGGCAGCACTTCTGCCCCTCTGGTGTCTGATGGGCCACAAAGCCCACAAGAGAAAAAGACAGATTGGCTCAGACAATCAGGCACTGTCTGATGCTCTGGTTGGCATGAGATATAAGGTGGAGACAGCTGCCAGTGTCTGAATTGTGGGGCTCACATCCATAGCTTCAGCAGTTTGTTGCTAGAAACTGGGTCTTGGCCTCACCTTGGACATTGTGGCTTGGCCAGTTGGGACACATTTCAAGAGTCTGGGTCTCAGCTTCCCTTGAGTTGCCAGAGATTGTAATGCAGGGAGGAAAGGTTTCACCAAAAGCCATGTTTGGATGCCTGTGGACTTTCCCTCAAGGATAGTGTGATAAATCATGCCCACAAAATGTCAAAACCACTTTCTCAAAACTAGTATTGTTTCCTTTTCCAAAAGCATTTACAAAATGAGCAGTTCTTCCCCTCCTCCAAATTATCCACAGCTCTGCCCCTTTGGCAACTGAGGCAGGTCTCTGCTTCTGCAGACACTACAGCGAATGCCTGAGTCTCGGTCTGGTGCCCCTGAACAGCTCCCCAAGATCTCCTTGGCTCTGAAAAGAGAGTCCTGCTGATGCAGCCAGAGTTCATTTGTGCTCCTTGCTTGTCAGACTTTTGGCTCTGTCTTTCCCAACCAGTTCAGTAGGCCCTGCAGGAAGCTGAACTAGACTCCTGGGAGCCCATGACTTTCCCATTGTCCTGTGTTAACTGCAGGGCTGGCTGAGTTCAAGCCATTTTTCTTCCTTCCTTTCTGATTGTTTTCCTTACAGTTTTCCTTAAGCATAACCCAAATATTTGTGCAATAAACAGCTATTAGGCCAGTGCAGAGTGTTAAAATTATTGCAGGATAGCTCTGTGCCTGTCACACCATGCATTACCCAGCTAAATGCACAACAGGCTGCTCCTTGTCCATCACATAAGCACGTGACCCCAGGACATCAGCATGTGATGCATGTAGAATGGCACCTGCCACAACACCTGTGCTCTTCTGGTCAGACTAAGCAAGCTGCAGCTTCAGGGATGTATCCTAAAAGGTTTTATTATGAAGATTTGAACTGAGGCCATGTGGTAATGCTAAGGTTTGGTCTTGGCTGATTTTATCTTGTTTCACTGATTTTGGAACAACGGTGAAGAGATCACCCAGTACTGAGGTCAAGTGCAAACAGGCAGCAACTCAGTTTAATCAAGGATACAACACAAAGGTAGTGGAAGATTGTCTTCATTTGTCCAATGGACTGTGTTAGGCAGATGACATCAGAGTGTCACTGCAGTGCCTAAAGAGCAAAATGGTTTTATCCAGCTAAGGAGAAAAACAAATCTCCAGGCTCTGCTGGATCTTAACAGATAACTGAAAAAGAAAATGCACATGGAGACTATTGTGCTCTTCCATCTCTAGTTGAGTCCCATCCCTGCTCTCTTCAGGGAGGATGGTCCATTTTTTGTGGAGGTAGTTTTAGGGGGAATGTGGAGACAGAAAGGAATTATGGAGAGAATAGCAGTCCCACTCAGGCTGAAAACAACCTGATCTCTGACCCAGAGGAGAGAAGAACTGCTCCAAGACATTCCTTCTATCCTAGCTACCCCATCTTGGGGAGCATGACTCTTCATCTTCCTAGGATATGAAAAAAAAAAAGTTTTTGTGTAGATAAAACCACCAAAATGGAAGGGAAAAAAGCCTTCCTCAGAAAGGTGTAAAATCATCATGCAATTATCAAGCTGTATTTCTTTTTTTCTGTGCTGTGTTCTTTGTCTGTCATGGATGTAAACTTGGCCTTGTGGTTGAAATGGCAACAGCTGTAAACTTCAAAGAATGAATTCCTCCACGCTTTTTTAATAAGCCTCTACCCTCATCAGCAGACAATCTGCATGGTTCAGCTGAGTTTCTAATTGTCCAGTACTTTCATGCACGAAGTACAAGCTATGGTTTCCCAGGCTTGTTTTAGAGCACAGCACTCGCCCATTAAAGGGAAATTTTTCCATATTGCTCACTGAGAGGATATGGAAGGAGTGAATATTTTGCTGGAGAGACCTGGGGTTATTCCCTAACAAATTGAGTGTGGTATCTGTGGTTTGGCATGAACACCAGCACTGATTTATCTCACTGTAGCCCAGAATCACCGTGGGCTATCTGACTGCTTCAGCCAACACATAGGAAGGTTAGTGCACTGCTTCCAGTTATTTTTTCTCTTTTGTTCTATTGATTCACTCCCAGGGGTACCCTAGAACAGACCCTTAGTAAAGCACACAGTCTTCTATTGCTCTGGTTTTCTTTTCAGCCATTTTCAGCCTTTCTATGTCTGAAATTAGGTGGAGAAGAAGTAAGTTAGGCCAGAGTTCCCTGGCTCATTTATGGCTTATTTGGCAAACACCTGTTTTTACTGTTGAACTTTCCTTCTCTTTCTTTCCTCTTAATAATTTTCTCTCTTAAGCCTAAGTGATTGGGTGCTGCTGAATCCTGTTTGTATTGCATTTGGGTCTTGGATCATACCTTCACAAAATTTGGGAAGAGCCTTCTGTGTCCTGGGCTTCCAGAAACAATAACAAACGAAAATAACTTTCACATTAAAACTGAATGATGTGACTTTGCTGAGGCTGACTTCAGGATCATAATTCCATAATTACCAGTGCCATGGCCTGTGATTTTGGGAAGTTCCTGAATACACTGAAAAGCAATCAGAATCCGGCTGCCAACCCACTGATGTACTGAGATACTTCTCTTGTTCTTGTGTCAATACCAGTGGATTTCTCTTTCAAAGGGGCCATTTCCCACTTCTTCCTTATTCTCTTCTGGCTATTCTGGACAAAATAAAGGCACCAGCCTCAGCTCTGGGCATCTGATCCCAACAACCAGTACTTCTCTTTGATAACAGAGATCTAGTTTATTGCTTCAATAGAGCATCTTTGCAGATGATACATAGGTGAGCCTGGGGAAACCAGCCATTTGGAAGGCTAGTAGTGTGTTTTGAATTAATTTCCTTACCTTTCTATCCCTTAACATATCCATGGCTTGATTTTTATTAGAGATTTTAAAGAACAGATTAAACGTATATTCTCAGCTGTATTTAGCCTGCCCCAAACTGGCCCATGGAATAAGTGTCCTCTTGAGATCCCTTCCAGCTTTGTTTCTGGGATGTTTACGACTCTCACTTTACTACGACACACTATGCAAAAATATTACCCTGTGTTGCAAAATATTACCCCATGTTTTGCATATGCTGCCTGTGAGGCTGTTTGCTCCTCCCCAGGCTGGACTTGTCTGACTGTTTCCAGTCTATATATATGGAATGTCTCTCCTTTGAGATGTCCTCTTATGCATTTTAATACCCAAAATCAACTTCTTATCTTCCTGGTTCTCTTTCTAGTAGCTGCAAGATGTCTTGTGGGTCAGTTTGGTAATGCTGAACAAGGAAAAAAGAAAGTTTTCATGCAGGGCTCCTTCATTTCTCTGAATGTAACCACTTTTGGGGATCCAACTCTGTTATTTTAGGCACTAATAATGGATGGATTGTTCAAAAACCCTGTTTTATATTTATGGATCATTGGGAGCCTGTACCCATGCAGAAAGGCTGCACAATGGCACAAAAAATTGCCATGTTGATTGACCTGGGTTTCCATGTGGGATAAAGTAGAAGTCTGGAGGGTTGCTTTGGATCTATATGTTGGGAATTTTTTTTTCCAAGTTGTGTCAAAGTCCTGGGCAAATCCACAGAAGGTGTGTTTCAAACACATCTTGTTTTTTCTCCTTTTCCTAAGGAGAAACAGCTCCTGCCTAGGGCAGCTGGTTGATGTACTTCAGGGGACACACTTGGTCACTGGAGTATCAGTGATGTCTCATTTACTGAAATGCCAGAATTATCTCCAAGACATGTAAAAAATATTAAATTTGTCTCTAAGATTTAGACAGCTGACTGAATGGATCACAAAACTCTAGTTTTGAATGCCTTTATTTTGTGGGAAATTTTTTCATAGGGATGTTTCTACTTATGTCAATTTTTATTGCTATTTGGTAGGGAAGCCAGATACCACTGTCTGCATAAGAAAATGCTAATTTTTTGGCACACTAGAATGCCAAGTAGGCATGTTAATATATGGCTACATATATACATTCTGGTATCAATAGTGAATGAAAATAACATAGATGAATTTACTGGAAAATCTGTGGATAATCAGAACAGTTTTACAAAAAAAAAAAAAAAAAAAAAAAAAAAAAAAAAAAAGAAAAAAAAAAGTTTAATTTCACATTCTTGATCAATTAGAAATGCAGTCCAGATCCTCTGAAAGAAAAAAAAAGGATGAAATAAAACCCAGACTCTGTAAGAGTAGTGAATGATCAAGCTGCAGCCTTGTATTTTTTTCCCTAAGGGAACACTGAATGAGATGTTGATGAATGCCTTCTCCTGGTCTGCTTCAGCCACAAATGCTGTGGGAGTGCAGGGTAAGTTAGCTCCAAGCACTCCCTCTCTGTTCCAATCCAGGGAGCAGCAAGGGCACTTTGCAGTCACCCTTTGGGCCATAAGGCAGGGCTCCCACCACATGGGATGGAGGAATCTGTCTGGACCTGGGTCTGCTCTCCACATAGCAGTGGATGTGGCTGGCATGAATACCTGGGCAGAGGAGCTAAGAGGAGCTCCTGGGTCCTGCCAGACAGACATGGGCAAAATGTCCAGTGGTAAAGAGTTTTGGAGCAGGGATAGATGATAGATGGCAAATCTTGCATGCTTGTTACTTACAAATCACCTTTCCAAAGACACACTTCCCTTCAGCCAGCTGTTCTGCCTCAACCCTCTTAGCTGGTAGATCTCCAAAGCTGCCATGTGAGTGTAAAATAATTTATTGAAAAATCTTCCTCCTTGTTGCAGTCAATCGAATCTGCTGGTGTGTATAAGAAAGAGATATCTGAAGATTATTTTCAACAATTCTTGTTTTATTTAATATGAATATGAACAGTCAAATATCTTCTCTGGCCTTTTCTGTCCATTGTTTGCTGTCAAAACAAAATGTTTTTGAGCGTTTTCTTTCCATTTGTTTTTACATGGGTTTAAGCAAGGGCTCAGTCTAATACTTATCAAAGGCAAGAGTCCTTTCATCTACAGATTTATGTGAGCGTTGAATCAGCCCCTAACTGCCCATATCTGTATTTTTGCCATGGAAGTTGAAAGCTTAGAGCTCCTAGATTAGACCCCTCATAGAGGAGAAATAAATAGAGAAAATCCAAAGGATGGACATGGGAAATCTACTTGAACAACATCTTCACCCTTCTTCTATCTCTGAAAATCTGGAAATCTGGGGAGACAGCAAAAGGTTTGGAGTCATGTAGGTACTCATCCCTGTGTATTTTGGAAATGTTTAACCTTCCCAGTGTGGTCACTTTATTCTTAATTAAAGACAATTGCTATGAAGCATCATGGACGAATTTATTACTCAAAATGCCCTCTCCAACTGTGCAATGCATTTGTTTTAAAGTCTAATGGCCTTCCTTCCCTTCTCATTATGCAGTCTTTCTTAGGGTCTTCCATGATTAATTTTGGAGCAGGAGCATGAAAGGAACAGATTTCCAAGAATGGCATTGTCTGCATTCACTTGCAGATTTTTTTTTTTTAAATTTATTTCTTTGTTAAAAGATATTTCATTCAGAGAATCCCCACTGAGCTTTTTATTGCAGAAAATTAGGGATCATAAATCGTCTCCCAGAAAACTATAAATCCAGTACTATTGAAACATTCCATGGGCAGATCTTGGCTCTTTGATGAAATCACTCCTTTTTTTGTATAATTTATGAGCTTTTTTTCAGCATGGGGGGATTTATGCTTTTAAATTGCTCACCAGGGTTTTATTGAATATAATTTGCTAGCAAATTTATATGAGCCAAATATATTGCATTTTATCCACAATTATGAGCAATAAAATTGATGGGGCTTTACTTTTCATTTTCTTCTGGCAAGCAGAGGAAACATGAGTTTATCCTGAACTTGGAGTGAGGTTTCTCAGGGATTCACATGTACAATTAAAAAAGAAAAGAGTGTAGTCAGCAAGGCAGAGGTGCCATTTTGGAGACTTTATTTGGTGTATGGGAGGGGGCAAGTTAAATTTCTCTTGCTCCAAAGGGACTGTAAAACACTGAGGAGCTGAGTTAAAACAACTGAAGCCTATGACACACATCAACTTTTGCAGAGTTTGAATCATACTTGGGAGGCAAGGTGTGGATAATCTGTGTAAGAGCTGCATGTCTTTCACAGCCCCCTTTGATCCCATTTTCCTGTGATATTCTGATTTTCTTTTGATTCAACCTGGTATATTCAAAGGCACAAACAAAACCTCCAGTATAACTCTACCTTCCATGATTAATTCTATTTGCTGTATCTGAATTGTGTTCATTCTGGTATCCCTTGAGGACTTTTATGACTGACAGAAGAGAGGAATAAAATCCCATATATCGTTAATCTCTATAAGGTATAAGGAGCCACAAAAGTGTTCCATGTCCTGGTTCTTAACAGGTTGTTATTTCTAAATGCTGATTTCTCAAAATAAGACTTCTAAACCACAGTAACCTCCACAATACAGTCAGATGCAAATACTGCAGCTTGCTTCCAAGTCAGTGTGTGTGGGTGCACTGGTGTAAGCATTTGGGGTACACCACACCACTTAGGTGACAGGGTATGGAATAGGAAAAAAAATTCAGGGGCAGGACTATACCTAAGCAAAACATCCCTCCATGCAGGGGTTTACACTGCTTTGAGCTTTGTTCCATGGACTCCTACCTGCTTTGGACAGCTCTGCCTGCCTTTATATCCATCTGTTCCACTCTCTGTTGGCTTCATGGACTCTGAATCTTGTCCTCACAACATAGTCTTGTGGTCTGGAAGAAGAAATGTTTAATTCATTTTAGCTGAACTGGGGCAAGCTGGTTTGTAGACACACAATACAGAGGAATAAGGAGAAAGGCTGAATTTAGCTGCTCTAAAAATAGAAATAAGATGGTGAGCTTTCAAAAGCAGGGGAGCACCAACCCCTGGTCCACACCTTGTGGCTGTCCAGGGGACAGTGGGTCACAGGAGGAAAACCACCCTCTGTCCTGAGAGAAGTGTCCAGAGGAGAGGCCCCAGGGAGGATCCTTGTAACTTATCCCTCCTTTTTGGCTTTCTTTTTCAGGCTTTACAGCAGCAGGGCTCATTTTGACACAGACCAGGTACCTTGAGCTTTTCTTTGCACTAAAGGAAATTAAGGCTGCAAATTGAAATGGGTAAATCAAAGGAAATTCAAAGTTTAAGAGCCACACAACTCTTTGAGCTATTTGTCCCAAAAGAGCCCGAGCTGCTGGTATGGCCAGTGCACTAACAGTGAATATCCTCTCTTTCTCATACCCATTTTTTGCCATAGCAGTATTATTATTATTATTATTATTATTATTATAACTTTCTACAGGTTTTGGACTTAATGTACACAGGGTGATGATTACTGAGGCCTTAATAATGAAATATGACTTTCTTAATGAAATTTCAGTCCCAGCTCATTTCACTGCTGACATTGAGGTGACTGCAAATAAACACTTTCCAGAAGAGTCAGTTAAATGGCTGCAAAAGCAATTTATCAAATACTGCAACATTTAAATAAATAATAAAGAAGTATTCATGTGTGCTATATTACTGCCTGTGGCTTTGTTCCCAATAACCTCACAACTTGTCTTTCTAATAATTAGATTCCCGCTGACAGAAAACAAATCTCTTTCCAGCTTGGAGAATTTTATCAGATTTATCTGAATGCCAGATCAATGTGTAGAAAACAAATGGAGTCAGCAACATGATTTAAATTAGAAGTCTAACAATTTACAGTCTCCACTGGTTTCTCATAAACCTTATTAATGTTTGGCATTGGGTACCAAGGAACTATAAATAACATTCCAAAAGAACATTTATATCTGCTTAGACTCTCGTTATAAGTCTTCAACACAGCTTAAATAATGTCAGTAATACCTTCATCATGAACAGGAAATGAAAAAGTTGCCCCATACATGTTTTGTCTTTTAATCAAATATTATTTTCTCCTTAGAACTGCAGAGCTGGTGGGGTTTTTTATTATTTATTTTATTTATTCAAAACTTATGTCTACAATTTCCACTTGTTTTTCTAGATCTCAGTAGGGTACAAAGTGCTCCCATCCAAATAGAGTAGAACAATCTCTTCACATCTTACATGCAGTTCTTCTTCCCTCCTACCTTACCTCAGCTGCTCTTAAAGGCTGGGCTCACTCCTCAAAGATGTGGGCTGGGAAACACCATGATGCCATGAGCTGCCTGTGGGAAGAGGCAGCACAAGGAAAGAGGGCACTATCAAAAATATGAGAGAGATTTATAGATCCTTCCTTTCTTTCTTTCTTTCTTTCTTTCTTTCTTTCTTTCTTTCTTTCTTTCTTTCTTTCTTTCTTTCTTTCTTTCTTTCTTTCTTTCTTTCTTTCTTTCTTTCTTTCTTTCTTTCTTTCTTTCTTTCTTTCTTTCTTTCTTCTTTCTTTCTTTCTTCTTTCTTTCTTTCTTTCTTTCTTTCTTTCTTTCTTTCTTTCTTTCTTTCTTTCTTTCTTTCTTTCTTTCTTTCTTTCTTTCTTTCTTTCTTTCTTTCTTTCTTTCTTTCTTTCTTTCTTTCTTTCTTTCTTTCTTTCTTTCTTTCTTTCTCTGTCTCTCTTTCTGTCTTTCTTTCATGCAAAGATTTCATTTCCTTCCTTAGAAGATTGAACCCAGATTTTCTTTTCCATGTAACATAGCCAAACACTCTTGTCCAAAATTCAGTTCTGTTCTGAAGTAGTCTGTTCCCAGTTTGGTCCTTGTATTTTCACAGAATCATAGAATATCCTGAGTTGGAAGGGACCCCCAGGGTTCCTTGAAGTCCAACTCGTGGCCCTGCACAGAACAGCCCAAGAGTCACACCATGTGCCTGAGAGCATTGTCCAAATGCTTCTTGAACTCTGCCAGGCTGGTGCTGTGATCACTTTCCTGGGGAGCCTGTTCCAGTGCCCAAACACCCTCTGGGCGAAGAACCTGATACCCAGCCTAAACCTCCCCAGACACAGCTTCAGGCCATTCCCTCGGGTCATGGCACTGGTCAGCACAGAGATCAGTGCCTGCCCCCTGGTTCCCCTCACAAAGAAAATGCAGACTGGAATGAGATTTCCTCAGTCTGCCCCAGGCTGAGCAGACCAAGTGACCCCAGCTGCTCATCATAAGGCTTCACCTCAAGGCCCTTCACCATCTTTGTTGCTCTCCTTTGGACATATTCTTGTAGTTCAGTATCTTTCTTATATTGTGGCACCCAAAATTGCCCCCAGGACTGGAGATGGGGCTGCCCCAGCTCAGAGCAGAGCAGGACAATCCCCTCCCTTGCCTAGTTGTAATGCTGTTCCTGATGAACCCCAGGACAGGGCTGGCTTTCAGGGCACTGCTGGCTCATGTTCAACTTGCCATCAACCAGGACCCCCAGGTGCATTTCTGTGAAGCTGCCCTCCAACACCTCATTCCCCAGTCTGTATGTCCATTCAGGGTTGCCCCATGCCAGGTGCAGGATCTGGCACTTGCCTGTTAAACTTCAATTTGTCTCCCTGCAGGGCCTCTCTCCCTTCAAGGGTCTCAACAGCTCCTTCCAATTTAGTATTGCTGGCAAACTTAGTGTCCTTTCCAGTCCCTCATCCAAGTGGTTAATGAATGTGTTGAAGAGCACAGGCCCTGGGATGGAGCCCATGAGTGCTGGTGAGATGAGCCTTGGTGGCTGTGGCAGAAAGGATGGTGCCATTCCTATGTGCTGGGAGTGATGGCACCTTGACACATCACAGGGAGAGCAGAAATGGGCTGCACAGCCAGGACTTTGTGGACACTGTGCATCCAGTCTCCTGGGACTGGTGCCAAGTGGTGATGACTGAATGATGACTGAACCCATGTGATGAGAGAGAAACTGTGCTAGCATCCTACAGCAGCACTGCCCTCCAGCAGCTCCCTGTAAGAGATCATGGAAGAGTTGCATCCTTGTAATTAATTGCCTTTAGCTTGTTTTCAGGCATCCAGACTCCAGGTCATCTGGCCTGCTAAGCTCCCATGGTGGCCTCTTGCCCTTGCCACAGCACTCACAGTGCCCACAGCTCAAAACCCTGGGATCCTCAGCCAGCTTTGCAGGGTTGCTCTCTCCTTTATCCTGCTCACCAGCCTCTGTCCATACATGTCTCCAGTTGTCCACTACACCTCTTTCCACTCAGACTGTTGCACCTCTGAAAAAAATTCCTGGGCTGCATCTCCACCCAGCCACCCACACTCCCTCTTTCAGTCCTGTGGGACAGGTGAGACCCTATTCTACACCAATAAGGAAGTCAGCACACAATGGTGAAGTTTCACTTGCAATTTTTGCTTTTAGCTTGGCTCCTAACAAGGCACTTAAATTCAGAAGTGTCTTTGGAGCCAGAATGAAAAAAGAAGAAAAAGAAGTGCCTAAGGCAGAAAAGGAAATAATACAGACAAAAATTAAAAAGCCACAGAAATGCTAAAAGAAATATATGAAAGAGGTGGCAATTAGATTTAGCTCCTCAAAATGATGTGACAGATTTGAAGGCAGAAATATTTTATATTCAGTAGCATAAGAATTGGTGGAAAAATAATTCCAAGAATGTCTAGTCATGAAGCCAAATATCTCTTCACCTACAGAAGCCAACTACAAGAAAAACAGAACCTTTAGCCTGACCTTCAAACAACAGTTAGTGCTGATTTATTGACATGATTTTCCAGAACATGAACAATGCTTAAGAAGGCATTGAGAACCCTATATAATAAATTATATTTTCTTTGAGCTTCATGGGATGTAAGCAGTTTTCCACTTCAAACAAGCTCTGCCAGGGTGTTCTTTTGTTAAGTCTGTGAATTAAATTCAAACAAAACAACAGCTTTATTGTAGAATGTGATTTAGCAATAGACCTGAGGCTACTAGTCAATAAAAAAGAGGAATAATTACACACTTTATTATGAAAATTACATGATAAGTTCCTTAGAAACCTCTCTGAAAATTAAGTACACAGTAATTCAGTTTTTCCACTACCAAGTTATCTCCTCACTGTGAGTATTTGAGGGAAACTGTAAGTTGTAAAGTTCCATAGTTCCTTCAGTTGAGAGAAGAAGAAATAGAGTTACTTTTTATTTTTGAATGCTTTCTTTTTCCTTTTTCTCCAAGCATTGTGATGATTGGTAGCAGCCATCTCTAAAAGTGCCTCCAAAGTTATCGTGGTGCTCACAAAGCTGAGTTAAGGCTGCCAGCATACACGTGAGATTTGTGTAATTTTTGATGTGCTTATGTCCCATTTTGGAAAGGGAGAGTCAAGGAGACCCTGGAGTCAAGGAGAGCCTAACAATTCTAGGAGAACAAGAGTAGACAGCCTGTAAAAGACAATACTAGCCAAAGGAGCTGCTTGCCATGAGGTGGTCAGCATGGCATTGGCCCTTATGCTACTCTATATGATTGTTCTTATATATTATACCCTTATAAATCTTTATATATCCAGTATATATTGTCCTTATATAAAGGTTTGCTGCTCTAATTTTTAAAAATCTCTTCTTTATGGAAAGTGTGGAAAGCAATTTCTGTGTCATCACAGAAATTGGTGCAAGTCCACCAATAATCCCTGCCAAGGAGCAGCACCCAGCACAATGACTTGTAAGGAGACCTAAGCCCCAGAAACGTCCCCATACGCCTCCTGCTTGGATGACAATGCTGGAAACAAAACAAGACATTCTTCATCTTAGCACTGACAGGTGAGAACTGAGAGAAGAGTCCCTGGGGAGTGCCTGGGAGAGCTGAGAGGGTCACCTGTGTTTGGTCACCTGTAAATTGCAAATTGTTTCATGACACTTGTTTTCTGAATCTGTCTCATCCTGGACACTTCTCACTTTGCTGTAAGCAATCTGGGGAGCCCTTTCATAACCCCACCATTTAATGCAGACACAGCAAAGCAACAATGGTTGGAAAAAAGTGAATGCCTGTGATTCGTACAAGTGAAGTCATCCCAAGCAATCGCCAGAATGTGGCTTTATTCAGACACAGCTTATGCTGGAAGAATTTTCTTTTGCAGATACAATCAGGGGTTATTAAACCCCTGCTGGCTCTATTAGATTTGGTAGTAGATCACAGATTTCAGCAATTCCCTACTGCCTTGCCACTTTGTTTGACTGGATATTGAGCTCCCAGCTGTCCACAAATCCTGTATTTGGCTGCTTGGCCCAAGTGGCAACAGTCAACCTGTACATTTGTGCAAGGATTCTTGCAGCTGGGACTTGTTGGACTTGCAGTAAACACTTCAATCAATTGCCATTAGAACTGGGCTGAAATCAGACCACTCTGGGTTGCCAGCAAAGGAAGGCCTCCTTGTGCTGTTTATATAGCACATGTAAATCCTGATTCAACCTGACTTTAATTCTGTTTTGAAAAAACAGAGACTAAGTATGAACTGATTCAAAGTGAACATCAAAGCTTTGTTTAGATTTTACATAGTTGATTCGCAGTCTTTGTTGGCGAAGCAGATTTATATTAGCACACTGAATTCTGAAATGGGGAAACTGATACAGACATTTAGGGCCAGTAGCCTTTAGTTTAGTTGTTAGGTGAACACATTAGGAAAAACAAATATTTGACTTTTTACAGCAACGTGAAGAGAAGACTTACAGTGTCTCACACTAGTCAGAAGCTTAGCAGTCCTGCTCAGAGGCTGTTTTAAAAAATTGCTCTAGCTCAGCATCCAAAGCCACACAGGGAGCCAGCGAGAAGAGCCAGGTAAGAGCTAAAGAGTTTCTAATCACTGCTTGTGTTTTCCCACTTCTAACCCAAGCTTCTGGATTAAATATAAAGTGAGCTGTCAAGTAAATCATAGAATCATAGAATAGTTAGGTTGGAAAGGGACTTTAAGATCAGCAAGTCCAACCATTAAAGGCACTCGCACCATATGCTAGAAACATCACACAGCTCTGTTGGCCATATAAAAATTGCTGCACATGGGAACAATAACTCTTTCTTGAAAACCAAATAACTATTCTAATCTAAATCAATCAGATCTTAGAAAGACAGAAAATCCACCCTTTTCAGGATGCGGTCATTGTGCAAGTGTTAGGATATAACAGAGATTTAAAAACACCACAGCCTCTGGTACCTGCCCTGCTCAGAGCTATTGTTTTTAAGGGTGAGCTGTGACACCTCTTCTGCCAAGATTTCAGCCCAGAGGAAATATCTCTCCCAGTGATGTAACCCTTTACAGGTCAGAGTGGCCTTAACTGAAAGCTTGTCCTCCTGCACAGCAGATAGTGAAGTGTCAGTCAGATATTTTCTTGCACATTTTCTCCTTCATTCTTCATTTTCAGTGCATGATAGCTTCAGAAATAAACTCAAAATCATTTGTAGAAAACCAGACAATCACTGCTTTTTCAGATGCGTAATGTGAAATCTAAAGATAACTGTATGTCTTCAAATTCAGTTCCTAACTGCAAATTTATGTGAAAGCATAAGGACAGTTATGTCTGGGTAGATCTAATTTGGTATTTATATTTAAGTGGACCATGAGAGGCTTTTGAGCATGTTATTGTGCAAAAACCCCAGCAACACGAAGGAAGACAGCACATCAGAAAACCTACATCAGAAAACCATAGAGAAGTGATAGAGGCATATACGTGGCAGGAATTTTCATGTTCATTTTCACACTACCTTCTGTGATGAGCATAACAAATTTCTGCCTAGGTCTCTCAAATGCAACAAAAATACAAGGCAACAAAACCAACAAGCTTCCTCTGTCTTGCCAAAGCATTTTCTGGTAGGACAGGGATGCTGGGGGAGAGGAGACACAGGCTTTCCTGCAGCCCTCCTTTGCATTTGTGTCATTCTGAGACCTATTTGTGAGGAGCAACCATGTCCCTGTTGACATCCCAAATGAGCCCAGCTGGAGCCACAGCTGCTCCATGTGGTTTATGATTTAAAATATTACAAATGTAAATGCAGTGATGTATGGGGAAAATATGAAAGAGAGAAAAGGGAGTTATGAGGTTATCTGGAAGAAAACAGTAAAGTTAGAGAGGGGTTTGGATTTGCAGTCAGGATCTTCGAGTTCAGCCACCAGCATGGTTATCATTAAATGTTGCAAACAGAAGCCAAAATAGACTCGTGTGGCAGCAAATTCAAATTTTAGAGATGGTTGGGGTTTGTTTAGTTGCTTGGTTTCTGTTCAGCTAGCATTGCACTGCTTTATCCTTATCATGCTGCCTGAATATTTTGGGTAGATAGCAAGGCCTCAACAAAAAAATCTTGCAGTCTGATCAAAGCCAACAAAGGGAAAAGGTCAAAGCAGAGGTTACAGCACATGCAGTGCCAGGGAGCTCTGTGTCACACATGCATGTGTGTATATAAACAAAATCCCCTCTCCATGATGCACTGACAGCAGATGAGAGTCATGGAGTGCACTAGTCAGGAAGCAGCACTGTGCTGACAAAACTACGTGGTGGCAGTAAGATAAGCAGTGCAAATTGACCAGCTGCAAAACAGAACCTTCCCAGGCAGGCCTGGATACTTGTACCCATGCTGAGATCTGGATCTTGCAGCTATTTTTTTACATACAGAAAAAATACAGGGAAATGCTTTCGATTTTTCTTCAGTGGTAGCATAAAAAGTCAGAGGAATAGCCCCACAGCTTGGATGGTTGGGACTTTCCTTTCATGGTTCCTACTTGGCTTCTTCTTGTGTGACTCCTACTGGAGTGCTAGTGGAGCCACATCATATCTTGGTGAACAGGTGAGAGAGCTGTAGTTTCAAATATGAATTCATATATTTAGAGATTCATGAAGTGCAAGGACAGATGAAAGCATCATGAAAATTTGTTCTGACCTTCCTCAACGTGTGGGTCATGAAGTACTAGATATACATATATATATACATACACACACACACATATATGTATATATATAATGTATCTATATATGCACACACACTCACATACACACACACACACACACACACATATTTGTGTTTATGTGTGTATGTGTGTAAGAATCGTCAAGTGCCAGTTCTTGGGGCTTTAATTTATTTTATCTGCTTAAAAAGTCAGACTAACCTATTAATAATCTTTTCATCTTCACTGCTTACAATCTTTGTTTGGCTTTGGTGGACTTGCCCTTCTCACACTTATCTTTACATCCCTGTGAGGTCTCTGTGTGTAGATGTGCCTTCAAGCCCAAAGTCTCCTGCCTGCCCAGCACCACACAGAGTTTGCTGGAGGAGTCCACCTAACCACACTCCATGTCCAAGCCCAGCTAAACTTGCTCCCCAGTACAAGCAGGCAAGACTAGGAGTGTGCCTCTAGCTCTGCTTTGCTGACTTCTTCCCCCAAATTCCTTTCCTTCTTCTCCTTCTCCCTCTCTGTCCAGCCCCCAGTTACTGGCAATACGTCCTCCTTTGCTGCCTTGACTCTACTGCTTGGATGTATTAGTGCTCTGTTACCTGATTACTTTTAATTCCCTTCTTCATTCCAATGATTTTGCCATAACTGAATCCATCTGCTGCATGTGATCAAAGGGAGGATGGGAAGGCTGTTTTTCAAATGGCTTCTTTCCTCCTTAAAAGGGGGGTGTTTTATAGAACTCAGCATGAGAGTTTTGGTGCTGTCTAGAAATTTCCACAGAACATGTTCTGTATCATTTCATTACCACTCAGCTATTTACTGGCTATTATTAACAAATTTGATTATGGGAGGTCAAATCATATGTGAAATATACAGTGTTTCCTTTCCCTTGTTCCTCTGGATAGCTCTTTGTGCCAGCCATGTACCGTGCTTCGAGTCAGTGACAGTCCCACAATTGCCAAAACCACAGCTGGAGCAGGAGGCTCCCATATTTTCATCTTTCCATTTGGTGATAGTATCACAATGACTTGCTCATAATGCACTATACATCCCACAGGAGGTTTATTAGTATTTTTTAAATGTGGATGCACTGTACAAAACTTCCTACCTGATGGTCGAGCATAACCTTGAGGCCATGTAAAAAAAATCAAAGCTCTGTTTCCACTGTCATTAACTGCCCTGAATATTGAATTTGTGCATAACAGTGAGGAGCTCAACCCATAGACTGGGAGGAAGCTTTGCATTTCAAGCTGCAGAAGGAATTAACACCTCAAATCTGCAGGTGCGTCCAAAGAGTTGGCCATTGTGATTAATGACATCTCTGTGAAAGAGGGTCAGTGATGAGCTCCAGCAGATCTGCTGCCAGCCTTTTGCATCCTTCCATGCATGCAACAAACCTGCAAATGTTCCCACCTCATGGTTTATGGTAGTGGGCATAGCCAAAGACAGTGGAAAGGTGGGTGAAGGTGGAGAATGTTTAAGGGTGATGCCAAAGTTAAGGAAACTTCTCCCAGGAAGTTAAGAGAGCGCCTTAGTGCTTAAGAAAATTATCCAATATTGCTTTAGCCTTCTGGCTGACATTTTGATACAACATATATGATGGAAATCACCATCTTAATTTCTGCAATAACTGCCACAGTACAAAAGCATTGTTCAGAAATTTTCTGTTACTGCCTGGAGTGTTAGTTTTTATGGTGCCATATACGTGTGCAGTATGGACAAGTTACAGTTACCATGGGAATGTTAGTAATGAAATTCTTGAGTTCTCAATGTTTAAAAAGCCTCAAATGAGTTATAAAGGAGACTTGTTTGCATTTCATTTCCTTTGTGCAAGGCAGAAAAAAATCCATGCCCACAATCCTTTTTGACAAAATTTGCCAAACTAAGAATCCTTCGTCTCAAAGCTTTTATAACTTTTTTTTTTTTTTTTTTTTTTTTTTTTTTTATTCTGCTATCTGCAAAAAGAAGGTCTCTCTGTTTATCCACCTTTTTGTTTCTGTTTTCATTTTTTTCTGAGTTCACTCAATACTGAGTATGGAATGCTACTGGAAGTTTGAATGAAACTGAAGTAGGAAATTGGAAAAAATCCAAGTTTTAATTCATGCTGTGTTATTCAATTACGCCCAGAATATATCAAAGTTAGATTTGGTTTAGGAATTACAATTGCAAAGGACACTCTTCCTTCTCACAAGTATCAACATTTGCTAGGGCTGTAGGGATGAATGCAGTGTGTGAAACAATACAGAAGGTACAAAGTAATCCTTGTTTTCTGTGTGAGGGGACATGCAGCTCCTTAGAGCAATTTGCTGCCATTATAGTGCAACAGCATAATAGTCAGGGTCCATGTGACGGGGTTAAGATGGGTATTAGATGTTAAGGAGATACAAGATATAGAGATATAGATATAAGATATATGATATAGATATAGATAGACTTACAGATATAGATATATAGGTATATATAGATATATATGAGAAAGAAGGGATACAGAGGAGCTGTGGCAAGAGATGGAAGGAAAAGGGTTAGTTGAGAAAGTGGAAAAAATGAGGGGAAAGAAAAGACAAAAGAAAGAAAAAGAACATGCAATAAACAAGAGACACTGAAAAAGAATTC
>NC_136685.1:50593440-50723005 GCF_903797595.1 Erithacus rubecula
ATTACTTTTAATTCCCTTCTTCATTCCAATGATTTTGCCATAACTGAATCCATCTGCTGCATGTGATCAAAGGGAGGATGGGAAGGCTGTTTTTCAAATGGCTTCTTTCCTCCTTAAAAGGGGGGTGTTTTATAGAACTCAGCATGAGAGTTTTGGTGCTGTCTAGAAATTTCCACAGAACATGTTCTGTATCATTTCATTACCACTCAGCTATTTACTGGCTATGAGTCAGTGGACAGTCCCACATGCCAAAACCACAGCTGGAGCAGGAGGCTCCATATTTTCATCTTTCCATTTGGTGATAGTATCACAATGACTTGCTCATAATGCACTATACATCCCACAGGAGGTTTATTAGTATTTTTTTAAATGTGGATGCACTGTACAAAACTTCCTACCTGATGGTCGAGCCATAACCTTGAGGCCATGTAAAAAAATCAAAGCTCTGTTTCCACTGTCATTAACTGCCCTGAATATTGAATTTGTGCATAACAGTGAGGAGTCAACCATAGAACTGGGAGGAAGCTTTGCATTTCAAGCTGCAGAAGGAATTAAACACCTCAAATCTGCAGGTGGGTCCAAAGAGTTGGCCATTGTGATTAATGACATCTCTGTGAAAGAGGGTCAGTGATGAGCTCCAGCAGATCTGCTGCCAGCCTTTTGCATCCTTCCATGCATGCAACAAACTGCAAATGTTCCCACCTCATGTTTTATGTAGTGGGCATAGCCAATAGACAGTGGAAAGGTGGGTGAAGGTGGAGAATGTTTAAGGGTGATGCCAAAGTTAAGGAAACTTCTCCCAGGAAGTTAAGAGAGCGCCTTAGTGCTTTAAGAAAATTATCCAATATTGCTTTAGCCTTTCTGGCTGACATTTTGATACAACATATATGATGGAAATCACCATCTTAATTTCTGCAATAACTGCCACAGTACAAAAGCATTGTTCAGAAATTTTCTGTTACTGCCTGGAGTGTTAGTTTTTATGGTGCCATATACGTGTGCAGTATGGACAAGTTACAGTTACATGGAATGTTAGTAATGAAATTCTTGAGTTCTCAATGTTTAAAAGCCTCAAATGAGTTATAAAGGAGACTTGTTTGCATTTCATTTCCTTTGTGCAAGGCAGAAAAAAATCCATGCCCACAATCCTTTTTGACAAAATTTGCCAAACTAAGAATCCTTCGTCTCAAAGCTTTTTTCACTTTTTTTTTTTTTTAATTTTTTTTTTTTTTATTCTGCTATCTTCAAAAAGAAGGTCTCTCTGTTTATCCACCTTTTTGTTTCTGTTTTCATTTTTTTCTGAGTTCACTCAATACTGAGTATGGAATGCTACTGGAAGTTTGAATGAAACTGAAGTAGGAAATTGGAAAAAATCCAAGTTTTAATTCATGCTGTGTTATTCAATTACGCCAGAATATATCAAAGTTAGATTTGGTTTAGGAATTACAATTGCAAAGGACACTCTTCCTTCTCACAAGTATCAACATTTGCTAGGGCTGTAGGGATGAATGCAGTGTGTGAAACAATTACAGAAGGTACAAAGTAATCCTTGTTTTCTGTGTGAGGGGACATGCAGCTCCTTAGAGCAATTTGCTGCCATTATAGTGCAACAGCATAATAGTCAGGGTCCATGTGAAGGGGTTAAGATGGGTATTAGATGTTAAGGAGATACATAGATATAGATATAGATATAGATATAGATATAGATATAGATAGTTACAGATATAGATATATAGGTATATATAGATATATATGAGAAAGAAGGGATACAGAGGAGCTGTGGGCAAGAGATGGAAGGAAAAGGGTTAGTTGAGAAAGTGGAAAAAATGAGGGGAAAGAAAAGACAAAAGAAAGAAAAAGAACATGCATAAAACAAGAGACACTGAAAGAATTCAGAAAATGGGTAAGACAAGCTACAGTAAGACTGATTAATGTATTATATAGTCACTGGGATCAAGAATGAATAATATGACAATGAGCACATGTGCCTTCCATCCACTTTGTCTTCCAGAGTGGTCCTTTATGGACTTGAGCATGGAAACATGAATGTACTGAGGAGATTTGTTGGGAAACTGGAGAGTAGATGTGTGTGCTGGCCCAGCTCTGCCAGACAGTCTGTGTGATATTTGTCCAGTCTCAGATTCTGGAGAAGAAGCAGTCACATTTGGGAAATTATTATGCAGGACTTGGGTGTGAATGAAGGGTTTGACACAGCAGTATAAGAGGGGTCCAGTGATTAGATGGTAGGAAGAAGATGACAGAAATGTTTTATCTTTCATTAAAGCAGTCATATTTATTTACTTGATAGGACTACACTGATTTGCAATTGTTGATTGCAGAACTGATTTAAATATAAGAAGTATCTTCAATGAAACTTGTATTGACATGTTTTTTTAGTCCAAATAAAAGGAGTACCTAAATTTAACTTCTTAATATTCATAATTAAAAAAAAATTGACAATGTATATATTCATATAAATAAATATTTATATAAATATATTATTTTTAAATTTGCTGAAAATAGAACAATCAAAAAAGAGGGAAATTATTTCTAGAGGACACAGCTAGGATTAATTTCTGAAAAAGTTCACAAATTCCTTTAAAGATGAACTTGCATTTGAGAAAAATCAATACAGAGCCAGAGAAAGCAGAAGAGAGAATAATAAAAATAACTGAATTACTTCATGAATAGCATTGTTTAAATTAGTTGTTTCATAACTATCAATCAGATGTTCTTTTTCTAATCATTCCCAACACGTCCTGTACTAGACAGAGTTAACATTTCAGCTCAGAGAATATATCTCAGTTTCAAATGCCCTCTGAATTCCTAAATCTCTACTATTTTATAGCTCTAATTACTTCTATCCAAGTTGTCTGACTTTATGAATGGGGCCTACAGGACTGGCTACAGCAGTGAAATTTGGCTCAGTGGAGCAGATCCTTGGCTCTCAAACTTCAGGGGCACTGTGACATCTCTGCCAGTCGAGGGCCTGACTTGAAAAGTGCTGCTGGCTCAGACCCCTACAAAACACTCTGGGCTGTCAACATTTTCTAAAGGTGCCAACAGCTGTTTTAGCCTGATGACTTGCACAATTGCTTAGATCTCAAAAAACTGAGCCCTTAACTGATTTTATAATCTTTGTTGCTGTTGTTGTGGTTTAGGCATAACCAACCCCATCCCCTCCTCCATAGTTAGTGATTCAGATAAAATGGAATGACATCCAAACCAACCCCAAGTTGTTTTTGTTTTTGCAGAACCAAAACCTGAGTGATGAGGTTTTGCAAGATTTAAACCCAAACCACTTTAGTTTGTCCATTATAGACATGAGACTAAACTCAAACCCTTTTATCTGGGTTTTCTATTCTCTCTGGACTTGGGTGGTTTGGCTAAAAATGGAACCTGGATTTAAACCATCCCCAATTTGGGTAGTGTAAATCACAGCCTCACTAATGTAGCTCTTTAAAACCAAAACCATAACATGGCCTTCTTGTTCTATCCCTAATTAAATTAAATGTTTTGTGTCCAGAGCATAATGGAGACTGAAATGTACAGAAGAATGTTATCAGAATAACACAACCTTCTATTTTATCCAATCCCAAAGGGTCTGATCCTGAAATCACAAAGCCCTCTCTCTGTCCTTGTGGGCACTTGATGAGACACTTCTGCTTTGAAGAAGGCTGTTACTGCTTTCTTTGAAAACAGTGAATTAACCTACATGGAATTCCAGAGAAATGTACCCTTTCTCACTTGTATTTTCTGGGTACTTTACTCTTCCATATATTTGCAGATCATGTAATCTCTTCGTTCTCAGGAGAGGCTGAAGAAGAGCATAAGTGGCCATGCCTCTGTCATGATAAAAGAGCAGCTTTCATTATTGAACAATATTTTTGGCTGACCTCATGCAAGTTTTATACCAGAGGAAGCAAGCCTCCCTGTACAACATCTTCTGGCATTTCTGATAGACTCTACCATGCTGTCAGCCTTCCTAAGAGAGTATCTCCTGGTATAAAAGCAGCCACTGCAGCTCCTAGGGCAGTCCTAAGCAAGTTCTTTAAGGATCCTCTGTCAAATTTTGCCCATCCTGGAATTTTGCTTGTGATGGATCTGTGCTTTCTCAGCTTTGCCACTGTCTCTGTCTTCCCTTGTTGTCACAACCAGGAGTGCAAGGGCAATGCTTTTTTCTGCCTGTGGACTGCCTTGAAAAACCCAGTAAATGGTAGGTAAGGAAAACCAGCCCAGTGGCAATAGGATGTAAGGCTGTACCTTATACTTTGCCTCTCCAGCTTAATATTTAAGGGGGTCTGCAAATAAAGACATGCCTGGAAATCACCATCAGAATTCACAAGAAGTCTCCTGGAGATCTAGGAAGGGATATATGTGCTCCCAAGAGCTCCAGCCTGGCTCCTGAAGGAGGCAGAGTTCCAGCTCCCCCACTCAGGAGCTGTCATTTTCCCAGTAGCTAAGCTAACAGACCAATAATCTTTTTTGTCTAGATCTGTAAGAGTGTTGCAGGCTAAACTTCAAAAAATGCTTCACTTTGTTTATTCAGCTGGAACTCATTTTCTGATAATTTCTTACAGGTAAACTGTTAGTCCTCTGTTAGTGTTTTGCTGTTGCTGACATCCTCTGCTGAATGTTACCTTTTTTTTTTTTTTTTTTTCATGTTTGCATTCCAGTAGGTAATTTAGAAGTAATAATCACAAAGGAGAACATTTTAAGAGCAGCACATGCAGATCAAAACTACCCTACCCTTTAAACAACAAAACCTGTGGAGTTAACAGTAATAGTTTTCCTTGTCTCCTCAGTGCTAAAACTTGTACTCTTTCCTGTACAGCTACAAGCTCTCTGAGGAGAAGCACACAAAACTGGAGCAAGCTGGACATTTAACTAGATAGCTGGCACAATTACAATTGTACCACAAGCAGCTTGGACTAATAAGTTGAACGAAACTCAAAGCCAAATGTCTTTTTTTGCCTTAAGGAATGACTTTTATCCAGTATATTCTCTTAAAAAGAAACAGGCTAAAAGCTGAAGACATGAATGCAATCCTGCAAGTTAAACAAGGAAACCTGTGCCAGTGGTGCCTCCTTACCCTGCCCGGGAGCCCCAGGGGAGGGGTTGTGGTGTGTTCATCATTTCTTTTCATCCAAAGTGCAGGGCAGGAGGGAGAGGGAGAGTTTTGTTTTGTAAGAGCAAGAGAGGGATCTTCTTCCTTTCTCCTCTTCAAAGTCAGGAAGGAAATGGAAATTGGGATGGGAGTAAGGAAATGCAGGGAGATGATGAAAGATAGTTGTACCTTCTCTTTGGCATGATGGGCTCCCTCCAGAAAATCCCACCAGTTAGTTACTAAAACAAGTAAAACTCCTTTCTCCTGCCTTGCATTTTCCTGTTGAACCAGAGCATCTCACTCCTAGTCTTCATTTGGTACCACCAGCATGTATGATCTTCAGCATCCCACCTGTTGGACAGTCTGCAGGGCTGGGGCAGAGCAGTAAATGTGCATGCCTTATGTCTGGGGCTCTGTAATGCTGCACATCTGGGGAGGTTTAAACAAAGCCAGGGGCGGGAAGTGCCAGTATAACAAATTGTATGAGCCTTAAGAGCTCAGTGGAGAACCTGTACATGTGTTTTCAATGCTAATATGAAGCAAACCTTTGCAGATTCATGCTCCAGTGTCTTTTTGCAATGTCTAGAAATGATGTAACTCCAAAGCCTTTCATCCTTAGGACCATGCCATTACTTGACCTATCCTGCCCCCACTGTTGAAACAAAACTGTTTGCAACTCAGACATTTCCCTGTCAGAGCAACTGTCCTTGTACAGCTTTTCATCAGGCTGCCACTGGACATTTATTCTGGTGAGAAGCCAGAGCCAGACCTAGAAGTCTAAGGAGGGAGAAGTGCTCAAAGCCAATGAGATCCCTCATATGGCCTCGGCATGGCTGCTCTGGAAGTGCTGGGCAGAGACAGGAGTGAGTGTTTTGCTGCTCAAGCTCCCAGCAGGTCCCTGGGCTTAGATCCTGCTGAGCATGGTAAGAACTGAGCCTCAGAGACAAACTCAGAAGCATGCCTGGAAGGAAAAGTTACTAGAGGTGTTTCTGCCTCCTGCCATCTCATGGCACTCAGTTATCATTTCTGTGCGGGAAATAAGTTGGGCAAATGTTGAACCATGTAAAAATATTGCTGTTTCAAAACTTGCTCTTCTGGGGCAAAAGGGAATGCAAAAATACTGGGAGGTTTGTAGCTGCACTAAATCTGCAGGTTGGTTTTACAGCATAATATTTTTCCACTCCCGTGTCATCCACTTTTAAACAAGATCAGGCAAAGCTCCAAAGGACACTCTCTGAATCTGAGCTGCCAGCTCAGCTCCAGGGATGTCCCATGGCTCACCCTCTGTCACCCACAGATATGACCAGAGAGAAACTGAATGAAGCATCACAAGATGAGGGAAATGAGGAAGACCATGACTGTCCTGAAGGACACTGGTGTGGCAGGTCAGGGAGAAAAAGTTCTGGAGTTTGGGTGTTGATATTTTCAGTGAGAGAGATTAAAAAAAGGTTAGAAAGAAAATGCTTGTAAGAAAGTTCCCCTCCAAAGACAGTCATGGTGGAAATATTTTCAAGAAGCCCAGTCTTCAGGTCTACTTACTACATTTGATTGAGTTGCACTGAACAGCTCAGCTCTCAAAAGCTGATAAAAGCTTTCATTCTAAGAAGGGCTATTCATCTGCCATGAAAAACAGGTTTCCCACCATCAGAAACAGAACTGGCTTGAACTATAAAGTTAATAGCATGTCCATAAATAAGTGAATTATCCTCAGACATTTTGGTGGATCTCTTAAAATATTTACTTTTTAGGGGCAAGTTGGGTAATGGGTTTTCCTCAAACCCTAAAGTTTTAGTGGGCAACAAAGAATGCAGAATGGAAGCTGCTTACCAGATGTTCCACAGCCTGGAGAGATAAAAGGAGTTTGTTTTTACAAGTATAAATGGTGACATGGTAGCCTGCACTGTGTAAAGTATGTATTTTTATTAAGTCATTATGCAGTTGGACGAATAATTTTCCGTATTTCCCAGTCATAACCTGCCTTATCCATGTTGAATATTTTGCCAGTTCTGACTGCTTCTTTTCCAGTTTACAATGCTGGCAAACTTGTTAGGGCTTGGTTGGCTCTTTTTCTTTTTTTTTTTTTTTCTGGATTTTTTTAAAATAAGAAAACCCTTTTTAATTTTATTGCTTTAATAATTTAAAATTACGTCATCTCTTGAAACTTCAGATAAATGTAATAAAGCTAATCTCATTAATAGAGTGCAAAATATCTTAACACTCTGAGGTGATTAAAATAGCTTAGGGAAATTGCTTACTGCAGAAGACATACCCAAAGGCAACAGAGCATTCAGACTTCTGTAAATGAACTTGCCTTGGTTAGCAGTGCTGCACTAATTTATTAGATGTTGTAGATCTGGTCTGTAATTTATAAGAGTCAAGCAATCAGAATAAATGAGGTGAAAGTCTTTTAAGCAGCAAAACAGCAAGAAGGTAAAGGTTTATTTTCCCAGAGGATTGACCACATTTTTAATTTTTCCTACAATGTTAATGACGTGAAAAATCTTGAAGTCTTGTCCCTGTTTTTCAATCACAGTAAGTAAAGAAACCTGAGGAAGAAGAAATGTGCTGTCATCAAAAGCACATGGGAGCTCTCCACGTATTCTTATCTCATACAGGATTCCTCAGAAGTTTGATATCATGTGGAGTCTGCAGGATTAGTCTGGTTATGTGTGCTTCTCTGTGTGCATTTAGTCTTTTTAAGAAGGAAAAAAAACAGAGAAAAAGAATAAGCAAAATATCTACTTTTTTCTCATCATATCCCTCAGGGATTTTTTTTTTTTTTTTTTTTTTTTTTTTTTTTTTTTTTTTTTTACAGCTTTATACTGTCATGATGCACAAATTTCTCTCTTTTCAAACAGGTTTTGTCCTAGAGATGCTTCTCAGAGTTCCAGGTGAATGTGGAATTCGTTGCCTTTGTCCTGAAGAGCAGGGATGACAGAACCCCAAGCAGACAGGTTAGTGATAAGATTTCGTAATAAGTCATCTTTTACAATACACATAAGATACTCCCTTTTATCAAGCACTGGATTGAGGTGACACAGACCATAGACAGACAAACAGCCTGGCATGACTGACTTGCCTGTGCTCCTGGCTGCAAGGTGCAGGTTATTTCCACAATTGAAGCTGACCAAAACATTATGATGCTGAAGCACTTCTAAAATTTTATGTTTTTTACTATTCTGGATGTGAACATACTTCATGAAGTCCTAGGAAACTGGTGACCAAGTCTGCTTCCAAAGGATTTCTGATCTCATGCCATGAATTTTATAGATTTGAAAAGGCCTAAATTTGAGAATTAACCAAAACAGAACTGAAATTATAACTATCAACGAGTAGTCTGTTGCTGGGACTATGAATTAAATCAATATTATGTGTAGTATATCCTTGTAGACTACATGGCATCTGATTTACAGAAACTGCCAAAATGCCTTGTTCCTGAAAATACTTATCCTGATTTTAACATTGTGAGACCATGCTGCTTGGTTTGAGCGAGAACATTTGACTCTCAATGCAAATTTATAGTAAAAATTAAGATAAAATAATCCAGTGAAGTGCTAGATTAGACCACCGTAAGTTCACCATCAAATGCAAACCCCAGTCATTTGAAACTTAAAGTTCTGTTTCCTGAACCTGTGGGATTATACTCTGCAGTTCTGACTACATTTGGGTCTGTGAGATTTAAAGCAATTCTGTGTTTTCTTTCTTTTCCCTTTTAATCTAAATGAGAAATAAAGCCATGGAAATAAATGGAGCATTATTCTTGGCTTTTGGTTCAGTTTCAGAATCAGACCCTGGACCCCATCTGAAATGTGCCATGCATCTTAAATGTTGCTTTCTTGAACTGCCTTTGGTTGGACTCTGCTGCATTTCACATGGGTCAATTCAATTACTAACTATGAATTTAATGCTTCAACAACAAATTAATTTTAAAAATCCAAAGCTGTCTCAGTTATTGCAACCTGCACAAAAATATCACAATATACAACTTGTGAAAATAATCTATATAATTTTGAGATCCTGTTAAAAATGAATGACCAAAGCATAAGGTGAGTAAAGAAATTCTTCCTTTCTCCTAATGAGTTAAAGAATTAACTTAAAGGTTTCAGAAAGAACCAAAAAAGTTAAGGTACAGCAGAAGAAAACTGGATTTCCTCCCATGAAAGCATGAAAATAGGAGGAGAGATTTCATTCAGGAGCAAAAAAAACAACGAAAATTTCTTATTGAAATGTAAATCCACTTGTATTTTCCACAAATGTTTAAATGGGAGCCAGAGAACTTTAACAAGCAGTGAAAGATAAAAATAAAATATTAGAGACATCCTAAAATAACACCCAGACTTGTATCAGTGTTATATTTCAGCAGGGGGAAAAAGAAGTCTGAGCAACAAAAGGAATTTAATTTACAATTTGAGAGATCTGTAAATAGCATTAGGAAAAATACATCTGCTTTGAAACTGCATATTAAATGACCCATGGGTGAGGAAATTTTTGGCATATGATTCAGGAGAAGTATCATGTTTTAGAAGCTTTGTATTTTTCAGCCTTTACTTTCCCAAGAGAAGGGTGTCATCAGCTCTCGCCTCGGTCACAGTGTCACACGTACAGCAATAAGTCCCACTGCAGCAGGAGCTGGTCTGTGGTGCAAGGCACTTCATTACTTTCACTGAACACTCCTGTGAAATAAGCCTTTTGACTTTGCTTCACTTCAGAACTGCTGTGAAAGATGGATCCACTTCTGCCTTAGAAAGTGAGTGAGGAAAAGTTGACTCGTGCAGAACAATTCTCTCCAGTAACTGGGCAACACTCAATATGTTTGAGTTAGCAGCCTGATCTCACTGGTATGCTGCCCTGCCAAAAATGCTTAGCAAGATGGTGTTTGGGTATAAGTCCAGCCTGCAGCTTTGTGGCAGAGGTGTCTGGAAGCTCCTGAATGACTGCAGGGGATATCAAAGCTCCAACAGTGAGATCCTCCTCCAGGAGAGTAGGATTTAGGCAATATTTTATTTAACACAGCAACTCCATATCCTGCTCCTCTAGTGGGTACATAATTGATCTGTGAGGCTTTACAGTCCCTGAAACACTGATGTGCTGCTTTTCATATTTCTCATTCACTGAACTCTACTGAAAGTCTCCCCAGCAGTTAAAATTTCCAGTGTTTTCTATTGTTTAAGTGCCTCAAAGGGCCCAGCCCCATCTGGAAACACAGAGGCATGGTATTTGCTGCACAGGAATTTTGTAGGAAATTCTATACATTGTAAGAAATGTAATCTACTATATTAAATATAGGTGGAATTCAGGCTTTGTGTACTTAAGCTATTGTTGTGAATATTGTTATGAATGGTTCAGTGCCACGGCATCTCGGGGTTATTTGTGCTCTGTACAAAGAGATGAAGATGTTGTCTGACCAATCCATCACCAAGAGGGCAGCCAGAGCAGCTGTCCAGGCTCCCCAGTGCTGTCTGCTTCTATGGACCTCAGGTGCTGCTGAAACTGGCCTCCTTTGTGTAAACACCAAAGGGAAAATTCAATTGCCGTGTCTCCTGCTAGAGTGAGGTAACCAGACATCTCAGACTCCCTGCTTGGCCAGAAGACCTGCGATTTTTAATAGCCATTAAAAATATATTTATTTTTTGCTGTTCTTGGCTGATCATCTCTTTTCATGCTGATTAACAATGCTCTGATCTTTTACTGCTGCCTTTTAGTAACATAACAGCCTTCCAAGATGGAAGGAGGCCATGCTATTCCTCTAACTAGTGTTTATATACTCTGCAATAATTTTTCTTCCACAGTTGCTGCTCTTGCTAGTTTTTTCAACATACTAATCCCCACATTTAATTTTAAATGTTGGGGTGCTTCTTTTAATTTTCAAAAAGCCTTTTATTTTTTTAATTTAGAATTTTGAGCATTGCTTCTTTGCCTGCAATATTTGCAGACATTTGAATTACCATCTGCAATTTCATAACATTGATAATAATTTCTCCTTTTGTTCTAAATGGAATATTCTATGATAGGTATTATTTTGATTAATCTGATGTTCTTTTCAGTTAACAAGAGACAGCATGGCTCAGGGAGTAGGCAATGGGATATGAAAATGTTTGTCACTATCTTGTTGCTCAATGTCTAGACTAAATAAGTCATCAAAATTGTTTTCTGTGAGATGGGTTTCTCTCTCTTTTCTTTGGCTTTTTTTTTGGCATTTGATTGCTCTAATTTGATCCTCAAGAACTGATTTTAATAGCTGTTCAGAGTGTGACATTGCTAATGAAAATGAACAGATTGTTTCTTAATTCTACAATTAAAATAAGTGCACATAGCGATGTTATTAAAGGAGAAATTCTTTATAAGTGATATTTCCCTTCCCTATATTGTTTGTTTATAGTGTAACAAAACAATTTACAGCCAAAACAAATGCATGGAGCAAGCAGACTGTTTCAAATGAAATCAAATTTGTTCTTCCAAGTGGCATCCACTGAAGACTTGAGTACCAAACACATATACATGGATCCCTTTAATGAACTTATTTTTTAATGAAAAATCCTACATGGATGTGAACTTTAAAAAATGAACTTTAATCACAGAAATGCTTCAGATTTGCAGGTGGGCAGAGGAAATTATACTTCACTGTATAAATCACTTTAAATGTCTTGGCTTGCAAAGCCTCTAAACTCTGTTGCATGCAGTATCAAAGGATTATAAGTGTTATGCAAAGAGAGTGTGGATTATGGGCATTAAATAGGAAATCTACCAGGGGTCACATGGCACAAACACGAAGAAGACCATGTGGATAAAAGGATTTATGCAATGGAAGATTCTTAGACTTATCCTTCATAGAAGAAAATAAAAAGTAAGAAATATTTCTCTCCAAAATAGGTTGTTGATTATTGCTGTGTTTTATCTCATATTGTCTTGGTTCAGCTTTGTATCAGTGGGTTTCAGTCAAGACTTACTGCAGCTCTGATGCTTTTGTTTTTATGAGAAAAAAGAAGTTATCTTAATACCTCTGTTAATTTACTGTGTGATGACAAGGTCACAGTGCTGGGGAATATGGACACTAGTGGGAGAAAGAGGCAGAGAGCAGCATTTATCTCTAGGAAAATACTTCTGAAGAGATCTTTGCAGTACTTTTGAGTCAGCCCTACTGGCAAAGACCCTAGATCTGTTTGGAGTCATTTGGGGTACTTATCTGAAGCTAGCAAGCTACTACTTCTGAAGGCTCAGGGAAGTTCTATTTTAAGATCAATATTGAATCACAGTGAAACTGTGTAGACTGTTCTGACTAATCAGATGTGCAGCCTTTGCTGGGGCTGCAGTCCTGCTGGGCTTAATATTGCACATGGCCAAAGAAAGTACTCTAAATGCCTTGCAGACCCTGTGGGGCATGGGGAAAGGGAAATGTCTCTGTTTTTGAACAGAGGGAATTGAGGTCCAGGTCCTTCAGAACAGTTCTTGCTTTATGTACCTAGATCTGACTGGAATCAGTGTGAGCCAAACACACAAGTGACTTGAGCATCTGAGATGTCAGAGCTGGGGCTGGCCTGAGGTGGCACAGCTCAGAGTGGTGGGGGTGAGCTGGGCACATCTGGTGGGGATGCAGGGTGGCTTGGATTGTGGAGCAGCACCTCTGAGCCCACAGGAATGCCTCTCCACTATGCACCATCACTACGCTTTTCCTGTAGCCTTCTGGTCTTTGCATTCCGTGTTAGATTTTTTGTGGGTGGGTTTTCTCTCTTTTTTTTTTTTTTTTTTTTTTTTTTTGTTTGTTTGTTTGTTTGTTTGTTTTTTGTTTTTTGTTTTCTTCAATTTTTAATGTAATGTTAATGAAATCAGCAGGGTCATGTCTACTGACCTGTATTGGCACTTCCTAATGACTGGTACTTGGGCATTTAGGAAGCCTGGAGATGAGCCAAAGCCATCTGACCACCAGTCGTGATTCCATGGCACTATTTTGTGTCCTTCCTGTATTCTTTCAGAAAATACTGTGTATGGTGGTCCTCTGTGTAACTGCAGTTGTGTTCTCAAGATGTTTGTTTTTCGGTTTTGGTTTTGTTTGGGTTTTTTTATATAACATAGTTTAACCCACACAGTGTCTAATGCAGGCACGTGTGTGGAGTGATGTGTTTCAAACCAGCTGGGTGTCACAGCACAGAGGCAGTGAAAGGTCTGTTCCAATTGGAATGGTCAGTCAGCTCCACTGGCATCACTGGAGCTCACAGAAGCACTTCTGAGAGGTTTCCCATGCCCTATTCACAGGGGTGTGCCATTAGTCAAAGCCTGGATTAACTGTCAAAATCAAGCTAAGTGAGGACTTCAATGACCTCTGAAAACACTTTCTCTCTGGGAATGAGTTTTATCTGTGGTGAATAAATCTCACAGGATCAAACCTGTTGATAGTGAAAAGTAAATAAGATGCTAGCAATTCACTTTAATCACATCAGACAGTTATTTGTTACAGAATAACAGAAAAAAAGGGACAAGTTAGGCTGAGTGTCTTCCTTTCAAAAGAAAATTAAAGGAAAAATTATTTCCATTTGCTTGAGCTGCTCTTTTCCTATCCCGCTGTCTTCATCTGTCAGCTGCCAAGGGCGGAATGATGTGATTTATAGACTTTTTAATTGAAATTGTGCACAGCCAAATCATAGGGCTGCTGCTCCCTTGGAAGTCAGTGGCAAAGTTCCCACTGCCTTTTACAGAAGAGGCTTGGTCTATCAATGGGCAGGGAAAAGTAACAGCATCAGCCTGGGTGATCCAGACAAGGGGTTGCTTAAATTTGTGGAACTGTGCCCTGGTTCATGTCCCCTGGTATGTCACTGATTCTTGCATAGCTGCAGTTCTTGTGGTTTCATCTGTCTGTTTTCAGAGCCTGAAATTCTGCCCAAGTGACTTTATAGTTAAGTTCTGATGTTTAACTAAATTTGTCATCTCAGTGTGTTGGGCTGTTGCAGCATGTCCTGTCCCTTTTGAAGCAAGGACTATTTTCCTTTTGTTAATTCTGTGTTGAGTAAGATCTGTTAAAACATCTGTTTTGAAGGTTTTCTTTATTATCTTTAAAGATTACACCAGTGATACTCTGCTTCTGACCACCTTCCTTCAAATCTTCTGTGATTTACCTACTCATCTGTGAATATCCCTCACCTTCTCTTATCCTAAATGCAACTCTGTGTCAGGTGTTGCATGCACAACTGCAGAATCCAAGTTTGCAGTGCCAGGTCTTAGGTGGTGCTGAATGGCTTGGTTTGCTCCAGCAAGGCACTTAAGAATTGCTCAGAAACAAAGTGAGTGAGTAATCCCAGAAGCAGAAGGCATGCTTTATTGCTGAGTGGAATTCAATGGACTTGTCAGCCTCCAGCTAATAAATGAGAATGATTGCAGAGTAGCTGGCCATACCAGGGCTGTCAGATATATAAGACCAAGGGAGACCAGGTCTGTCAAGCAGTGCTTTTACAACACTGACAGAAAAAGGATATGTTTAAAAGAAGGATATGTTTTAGTTAGATGTCTATTAGATTTCTAGTTAGAAATCTACAGCCGGAGATAATTATTTTGTCTCATTCTGAATATTATTCAGATGCCTGGCTGATCAGTCAGCCTGCTGGACTACTGTCAGTGATCTATAGGCAGTATAAATGGGTTATCAGCTCTTTTACCACTCAGGAAAGATGCCAGATTGATTAGTGCCAGAGACAGCTCTCTAATGCAGTCATTCGCAATTTCTTTCATACTGTGACCACAACTCACAAAAAGAGGGGACTTTCAGAATTCCTCTTCTCTGATTCTAATAAAAGAAGGGTGTTTCTTGCACATGTGTATATATCCCTGCAGACTCATCACATCCAGGAGACTGATTTTACTATTATTTTCTTGTTGAATGGATTAAGTATCTGCAGCACTGCAAACATCATCTCTTTCACATGCACTTACTATGAAGCCTCCATGGCTTTGTAAGTCACTGGTCTATAGATCTGCCTTGCTGCATGCTTTTGCACCTTCCAGTCTGAAAGTGGCCTCTTCAGCAACTCACTTTCTTCTTGGCTACTTTAAATCTGCTCTTCTGTTTGGAAGAGATATATCATCCTTGCCAATCTGGGAGAAGGGGATAGAGATGGATCAGATTTAAAAAAAAAAGTTCCTGCAATGTCTCATCAAAAAATGAATGTAAAATTAATTTGATTCTCATGAACCACTAGCTGGACACTCCAATTTTACATGATAAGAGATTTTTTCAGTGTGGACAGTTACAATTCCTACAATTTTTTTTAGTGCAATTGATCAGTTCCAGTGCAAACAATCAAGTTAGTTCTACCGAATCCTCCCCATATGTATTTCTGGTGAGCTGGGAAGCACTGTGCTGTTGAAAAGCTATGCACTAAACATCTGTGCAAATTTGTAAATATAAAGCCATGGCAGAGCAACAAATTTTCTCAGCAATAAGTGGAAATTGCAAAAAAAAAAAAAAAAATACTATTATCATCTAGATGAAAAATTCATTACAGGTCATCCATGTGTTGTCAACTTTTACTCACTTTACAGGTGTAATTTAGGCCATTTTGGTCAGAGACTTCACCATGCCATTTATTCTGGTCTGCTTCCTCTTCCCACAATTTCCATGTTTGAAGCGATTTTCCTTTAGAAAAGGTAATTTTTGCCATTTGTGAGCTAGAAACACAGACTGCAGATGCCTAGAAGCAAAGTGGATTGGGGTCAGCTAATCTAAAGGGGAGAGTTGGCACAGGAGAGGTTCTAGTCCTCCCTGTTCCTCCTCTAACGACTTTTGGGACTGAGATTTTTAGAGAGTAGTGGTAAGCATCATGTAACAGCATACAGAGCTCAGCTACTGATCTGTAAGAGGGGATGGACCTTGGGGAGACTTGTTCTTGCTGGCCATGGTGGCACTGCCCAGGGGCACACTTCCTTCTCCCCTGGAGTCCCACGGAGTAGCTTTGGGTAGACTCCTAGGTGTACTTTTGTTGTGTAGGAGCAAAGTGCATGGCAGAAAGCTAAAATTTCAAAACATTCCTTTAATGACTTGCCACTTCCCAAAGTTCATTGTGGCATCACCAGTGCTACATTTGTGATGACATAACTCAAGGCACTTTATGCTGGTTGTGAAATTACATAGAGTTACTCTAGGTGGTGTTGAAATTTCATCTTTTGGTTGTATACTATCTCACACAAGTATAATAGGACAGTTGTTGTTCTCTTTTAACCAGGTGAACTCTCTCTGAAGTACTTTGCTGAGCACCTGTTCCACATGCAGTAAATAAATCACAAGGGAGAGGAGAATGATACTATTTCATTATTTTACTAAAATCCCAAATCAGTTTCTAATGAGCCAGACATGAAATCTGCATTTATCTTACTGTGCTGGATAGTGCAAGATTTTTCTCTGGTCTTCTTAAACTTACCAATTGATCTGTAGTTGACAGTGGCAAGCCACTGTATCAGATCAAATGACAGGCAAAAATAGAGTTTTGACTGGAAAATTTCCCAGTGATTTTCTTTCTCCTCCTCCATCCAGGTTTTCAAACAATGCTATGTAATTGACATTTCCCAGCTGACTGGGCAATAAATAACCTGTTCAGCTGATGCAAGGGGAAAGAGAGATGTGAGAAAAGATGCCTCTTGTGTTTATTCTGAAATGATGCTCCAAGGAGTTAAACAAACTTAGAAATTCAGATCTCACCAACATCTGGTTTGTATCAACAGAACCCGAAAGCTTATAGGAGTCTGGTTGGATCATTATTCTGTGTCTGTGAGCCTTTGTGTCTTAACTTATTCTGACTTTACCTGAGAGAGTACTGGGCTGGAAGCTGCTCAAGAAACTGGAAATTTCTTCAAATACACACACCAACACTAGGTGTATTCTTCATCTGCTTAGCCTCCACCTCCCATTCGGTGCCAGTTGTGTGAACTGCACAACCTCTTTTGGTCAGCCAGGTCACCTGATTTAGGCACCTTCATTTTCCACTGAGAAAATAGCAGACTTCTGAGAAATACCAGGTGCTAGTCTGTACTCAACTGGCTTGCCTGCATAAGTTTCTTCTGAGGACAGGTACCTCATGGGAGAGGGGAGCACAGGGATGCTGCTCTCACACAGCACTCACAGTGCTCTCACAGGCAGTGGGATGCCTTGAAAGCTGTGGCCACTCAGCTGGACAAGGACAAGACTTATCTTTTCATCTCACAGCAATAACTGAGCTGCAAGGCCATAGAGTATCCCACTTGAGATACAGTATGGCCGTAAGAGTATCTCTTCTGTTAAAGGTGAACCACAGGTAACAGCAGCAAGAGATATGTGGCTTCAGCTCAGTAATTAATCACCAGACTGTGAAGAGGAGGTTAGGCCCTACTTCTTGGGAGGGTATGAATTTCACTTCAGTTTGTCACTGCAGTAGTTGTGAGTTAAAGAAAATGCAGAGCAGACCTGGGAAAATGGGCTACCCTTTGTACTAAAAGGAGTGCCCTAACCAGTTGCTTGCAATGATTTTCCTTGCTGCCTTTCCTCTGTGTCTGTAGCTCTTGCATGCCCAGCTGCACCGTGGCTCAGTTTCAAGGCAGACAAGGAGGAACACTCTCCTTCACCAGCACAGCCCATGATCTTGTGGTTAGGGCACTTCTTAGACCCCAACACTGCTTCTGACTGTCTCTAATTTTTCATGCTTCTCCTAAAGAATTGTGCAGTGCCCAGGTGCAGTAGCCATGCACTGAAATGACCCTGCAGCAGTCTATCTCTACAGAGTATGGCCTTTAAGACATAAAGGGGATAAAAAAAAAGCCAAAGAACACTTAAGAAAGGAAGGAACAAAATAATCTGAGTTAAATAGAGGAAAGAGGATTGGATTAACATTTCTGCAAACCTGCTTGTGCCTGCAGGTAAGATTTGAAGAACAGGTTGCCACCTTGATCATCTGCAGAATTTAACAGTGCTGCTCAGGATGTCATCCTGCAGTGCTCTTCAGTCCTTGGGAGCAGCTGTCGCTGTTCCCTCAGGAGCTCACACAAGTTTTCTGGCTTAAAAAGAGGTAGGACATACTTTGGAGACCTATTTGTGTGTGCCAGCACCTCACATGACTACATGCCTGGTTTCTGATTTCCACTACTTCGATTGCATTCTCCTTGTTTGAATACTGGCAGGACTTTTGCTCACAACCTTCTTGTTTTTCTTTCCATAGAAATAAAAATTACAAGTAACCTGTGAATCTTATGGGTCCTTGTATCAATAAAAAAAGGCTAAATCTTGTCCTAAATCCAGGAGGTGTAAGGTGTTTCCAAAGTTCCTGTGCAACTGGTCAGTTAAAATAAGTGCTAATGCACAAGCTGAAAGTTTTTAACATCTCCTGTCTCGATGTTTGCAGAGTTAATACTATAGCTGAGCCAAATAACATCATCTTCTTATGTTACAATGTGTTTTAATTTCTTTCTATCTTTGCAGAAATGTTTATGGAATAATGAGCTGAGGGTGTCCTGATTAAATTAAACATCTTTGTACCCAGATATCTTTTACAGCTAATAGCATTTCAAAGCTGCTTTCAGTTTTTCCCTCCTTCCAATGTGAAGTACTCTTGAGATGCAATCATCTGCTAGTAGTTGGAGAGACACATGTGGATATGCTTCTATTTTTTTTTTTTTTTTTGATCCCTGTATATTTCTTCTCCTTGTTGCCAGCTGCTTTACTGCTTTACTTCTCATTTTTGTCTGCACTACTTTTCTAAAGCTGTAGGATCACAGAGTAGTTTGTGTTGGAAGTGACCTACAATGGTCCTCTAGCTCCAACCTCATTTCCATGGACAGGGCCATCTTCCTCTAAACCAAGCTGTTCAAAACACTGCCCAACCTATTCTGAAATGTTTCCAAGGATGGGGCATCTACCACTGCTCTGGACAATCTGTTCCATTGTTGCACCACTCTCACTATTAAAAAAAAAAAAATCATCCTTACATCCAATCTGAACTGACTCTTTTTTAGTTTAAACTCATTACCCCTTGCCTTATATCTGCAATGCAATACTATGTTGTTGTATAGAGAACAAAATGTGATGGACTTGTTGACTTGTAAACTCCAGCAATTTGGCTTCCAATATCAAAAATACAGTGATCAGTAAAAGCAAAACAGAATTTTTCAAAGCTTTTCAGACCTCTTTGAAGACCTTCAAAGTAGGCTGATAGAAAGCAGGAAAAAACCATTTCCAATCATACATTTCTTCCAATTTCTAAAACATATATAGTTATGGTCAATCCTGTTTAAATTATGCTCTGGAAAAAAAATATTTAAATAGTAGAAAATTCCACTGCAGTAGGAAAAGCTTATAGTTGCATGAGAGAGGATGCTGTGTCTAGTTGCTTAGAAATGTGGCTGAAGTCCACACTGATCTTGCCAAAAGGATAAGAAATCCGTGCTATCCCTGCTAGGTGGTATTTGCAGACATCTGGTCAGGGGCTTATTTGCTGGGGAAGCTGGAGGAATAAAGATGTAGGGGAGTAACAATGGCTAAACTAAAATGTTTAGGATGGTGAAAACAGATAACCAGCTGGCACTTCTGTGATATAAGGAAGGGCCCATTTCACACCTGTCTGACCAGAATAGTCCATGGGATTGTTCCCTTTCCTGTCCTTCAAAATATTTTTAAGAAACGTGAATGGAAAATCATGTTTTTCAACAGTTTCTGTTTTTTATTTCTTCATTACATGTTTTGCCATTTCCCCACCCATTCTCTTCTAAAGGAACAGAAATTTCTGAACCCTTTTTTCCTGTTAGCATTAAAGAGGTGGAAAGCCTATATGGTAGCATTTTCTTTAGTAGGCTTGCATTAAATAGATGATTGAAACAGTCTTGTTCTTGCTATATTTAAACAAAGAAATGTAGTAATTATTACTTCAGCTTTTTTTTTTTTTTCAGACCTACATATTAAGTAGATGTGGCAGAGCAGTAGAGAGAAGACTCAGTTGGACGCAAAAAATGACACTGATTATGTAGATAATTATTATTAGATTTATTGTTAATACAATATTTAAATAAACATTGCCAATACAGTACATAATATAAGAAATATAATACAAGCAGGTTCAGCTAGAAATGTATAGGTGTACAGGTTTTGGCTTTGCAGAGTGCACAGTTGCACTCTGGTCAGGGACAACTGAACTGAAAGGGAGAGGATGTGTGTGTGTGTGTGTGTGTGTGTTTGTGTATTGAGGATGCATATGAAGACTCATTATTTTTTGTTGTGGCCATAGCAGAGCATGAGGAGTAAACTACTATCAAAGACAAACCATTTACCTGAGCCTCAACAACAGGTTCCTGTAGGACAGTCACATTTTCAAAGATAAATTGAAATCTATTTTCTTTCTGGCAGGGCTTGGGATTCTCAGTCTCAAGAGTCCAAAGCATTGTGTGACATTTCTGGGGCTTTAGATTTTCACCTGTTCACATATAAACTGTGTCTGAGTGAAAGAAAATGGCTGGGAGTGGATGAGAATCGAGGCATAGGAATACTTAAGAGTTCCTTGTTCTCTCCAGGCAGAGATGAGCTCGCTGAGGAAAACCCATCTCTGTACTCTTCTACTCTCAGGCTTATGAAGCATTTGGAGATACAAAATTCATACAGCACACAGGTTGTACTTGTGGTACTCCAGGTCCAGCCAGTGGCAGTCAGAGATTATGATGACTGATACTGATGACATTTGATGACTATGGGATGTTTGGCTGAAATGATTTGTTTTTAATCTAAACAAATCTCTCACAGCAGGGTCTTTGGGATAGCAAGGGAATGAGAGATGAGCTGTAGTTTGTGGGACTGCTCAGCCCTTTGTATGTGAGGGGTTTTGATGGGGCTTTGTCTGAGGAAAACTGGTTTCATTTCTGCCACACTGGTGGAGAGAGACTATTGGATATATCAGTTTTATCTTGGACAAAAATCCTTTATTTTGGCTAATAATATACTTAAGCAGAGGCTGGCTCTTCTGCTGGGTTGGATTGGTGCAACAGGGAGCATTAAATGATTTGTATTCTTTCTCTTCCTTCTTTTTTTAAGTGTTCAATATTTTATTTTTAGAAAGAACACAAAGGAAGCAATGTTGAGAGGAAAAAGGAAACTGGTCCCAGTGCTAAAACCTTGGTTTGAGTTGTGGGTATAATGATGAGATGGATTGCCTTTCCTAGGTCTGTAGATTAATGATTGATTTACCAGGAAATGTGCTGTTATTATAAATGTGGGGCCTAATTTGGATTTTGTTGCTTGGGAGTTGCCTGGGTGGGGAAGGAAAGTGGGATCCAGCCTTTATTTTTATTCCTTTTCTTAGCCTTGGGAATGTTCAAAAAACATCTGTCTTACTCCTTCTGCACAGTCTGCTCATCACTGCCTTTTGCTGAAGCAGACCAAACACTCTTGGCACAGGGGAGCCCAGACTGCACACTTACTGTGCCCTGTCAGGCAGTAGCTACATTTTAGAAGGAAACCGCAGTACAAAAGTGGGATCTCAGGTTCCATGCAGTGTATGCAAAGCAGTTTCATTTAAAATGTCACGTTTACCTTGGCAGAGCCACTCTTTAGTAGGGATTAAGGCTGCAGAAACCACTGAATCATACTCTCTGTTTCTATATGTGTGCCAGGTCACAAACATAAATTGTAATGTTGGCCCTCATCCGTCATCACATAACGCTCTGGCATACTTTTTCATTCCCTGAATATGAGTGGAATGAGAAGGTTACTTGGAAAGTCATCTGTCTGAGAAGCTGTCCTGTTATAATTAGAGGGCAATCTTGAATTTCATCTCTGGAAGATTATGAAGCGAAGAGGCGGGGGAGAGGGATGTATATTGTAGGTTACCAGGGCCTCTGGTAAGCCAATCTGACCATGACTCTAAAGGCTGACACAAAAAAAGTTGGGGGAACCAGATTCTCTTTTTAAAACAAAAAGGTGTAAAGATGATGTCAAGCAGCCAAATCTGGATCTGGTTATAAGTTTAAATTTCAAGCAATTCTAAGCTTCAGTGATATTTAGAGGTGGCCCTTTAGTTTGGCTTGCATCTAGCACCAAAGATTCACTTTTCTTTCTAAAGGCTTCTTAGACACCAGAGTGAATGAAAGGCAGCTCAAGGTGGAGCCACAGAATAAGGCAAAACATCAGACAACTGGATGGGGGTTGTAGCTGTCAATTAATCACAGAAAGTTAGCAATGATGACCTTGCAAGTTATCTGCAGCTATCTCCTTCCTCTTCACATCTGTACTAGAGCTACGAGGGCTGTTGTCTTTAGCCCTGCTTCTGTCACAGCACCTGCACATTCTGTACAGTCTGGTCTGGTCATATTTTTCAGAGACCTGCAACAGCCAACTTAAACCACCCTGGTGCTGTAGCAAGGGAAGGAGGACCTTTTTTCGTACACTTATGTTTCTTTCAAATATGTGGAGGACATTATCCTTTCAACAACTTTCTGACAGACTGCTAAAAGAAACATCAGGCTTTTGTGATAAATATGTTCTCTCTCTCTCTCTTTCCCTAGTCAGGACATGTGTTACTGTTTTTCACCGGTTGTGGTGTGGGATATTAGATGCTCTGAGAGGAAAATAAATGCTTAAGGCTTCCTTCCTCTGACACTTCATTAATGCCAAGAAGAAGGATGGGTAGTGTTGCTTTAATTATCAAGCTTTTGCTAAAAGAAGTGGTTGAAGCTACCTGATTGCAGTTTATCCAGAAAAAGAAACACAAAAATTACTTCCTAAAATTGAACATTGCCTTTAGCAAGAGAAATGCTAATAATATACTTGGCTACATGTGTCGCAATTTTAACTTGACTTCTGACTTAGGCTTTGAAATGAGGATTATGTTTCCTGTATGAACTACTTTAACTTCTTGGTGATTTGGCATGACTGATTTTTATTTGGTATGTTGTGTAGACTTTTGTTCTACAGATTTATTTAGATATTTTTTGTGAGACTACAAATTCAAATGTTTTTTATGGTGCTCTTAATTTTTCATTGCTTGCTCTGTTCTATCCAAACTGCTTTCCTTTTGTGTTTGCTATCAGTCTTTGCTCATATGAGGTGATGCTGAATATCACAGTGGTCACTGACAGGGGAATACAGGTCTGTGTGAATATTATGTTTCATCTCAGATAATACCCACAGAATTTCACAGGTGTCTGGTGATGTGTAGATGAGCATGACTTGGCTGCATGGCAGGAATTTCTTTACCCATTGCCGTGGGGGATATTGTCAGTGTGCATACAAAGGCATCGCTTCATGTGTTGAGTATGTCTCTCTGTAAGGTACTTCTGTAGCACATTGTTCCATGAGAGAACTTTATCCTGAGCCCTGGCAGCGATGCCTGGGTTGCTTCCTGAAGTATGAAGCTCTCTGCTTCCTCTCTTTTAAAATTCTTACATTCATTATTGCTGATTTTTTAATGTATGTAATTCTCGTTTGAGTTCCCGTGAGCTCTTCCCCAACATTGTTCCAGTTTGTTCTACAAGTACATATTAGGCAGCAAATTACAAAAGAACTGTTTCTAAATGGAGAGCATTTTGAACAAAAGAAGAAAACTGTAATTATTCCAATGAGGATTTGAGCAAGCCATCAGAATTAACAGTGCTGCTTTTCCAAATGTGCCACTGTTTTGATTAGCTTATGTGCTTATACAATCCCTGCCGTGGCAGTGACCGTAACTGAATGCCTGTAACCGCAGGCAGAAAGCTATTAGGGCCCATCCACAAAAAAGCAGCTATTTCAGTTTTCTTCTCATCAAAAGCCTACAGTGCTGAAGTGATGCCAGCTAAGTGTTTATTTCCATGAGATTTTTATCTCTTTATACCATGCAAAAGACTTTCTTTTTTTTTTTTCAGAAAGGTTTAAACTTGATCTATTAATGTTTATAAAAAAGTGCATTCTTCAACACATTCTTTGGGCAGTGTCAGAAAACAACCCTTGAAGCAGAAAAAACAACCCTAAATTTGCTGACCACTTGAGGGAGGTGGTGTGTTGTCTGGATGGTGGAATTGAAACCAGTGTTGTGACTAGCTTGCAGCAGAAATAGCAATGTTTTAAGTCTTTTGTAGGCAAAAGGGAATACTGGACTTCAGTAGCGGCTGCTTTTGCTCACAAAGCCATTCCCCATGCAATCTATGACAACACATTTGTGACTATATCTCCTTTCTGAAGGGCATACTGTTTACAGAATAAAGAAAAATTAAGTCAGATCAAGTAAGTGTCTTTGTTCTCACCAGAAACAAATTAGAAATAGCTGGCAGCAGAAGATGTGAGATTTCAATAGCTGTTCAACATATTTTTCAGAATAAGGATGTTTACTGACTGGCCTGAGCTCAAGTAAAATTATGAATGCAAAAGTTCTTCATTCCCCTGAATGAATTATGTGCAACACTTGCAGACCTGACCTTTTATCCTTTCCTCTGTCTCCCCTTCCATCCCACGGATGTTTGGCCTGGCAGTGCTGTAGAACTGCTGAGGTAAAGACAATACAAATGTGACATGACATTTTCCTATCTGAAGCACTTGGAGGTGAGCCTAGGAATTACTTACAGAAACATTTCAAACTAGTGTCTGATGTGGGGTTTGGGCCTAACTCCTCAAACGAAAATGCAAAAACCCAACAAAGGTAGGCAAAACGAGCAGCCCAGTGCCCTTTGGGGCACTGCACACAGCAGAGCAGCAGAGTATGGAGGAACAGCAGAAGCTCTGCTCATTCTGCATGTCCTCACCAACAGTGCCTGGCACTATATCTTCCAAAGAAGGTATTCCAAAGTCTAAAATAAAAATGATCCTAGAAAATAGAGCTAAAGTGGACTGAGAAGTGAAGGCATCAAAATTGGCTAAAGCAGAACAGCAGGTGTTATTTTCTGAGGAGAAGAAAAGCTGCTGCATGTCTTTTCTTGTGCTTGTAAGTCCTAGCTTAGTGTTTGGCCTGTCCAGAACAAGATGACGTGGCTGATTTACACTCAGCCAGCAGTGCTTTTTAATCCCAGGATCCTCCTCTGTCCTTATCCATCCAACCAGTTGTTCCCCATTGAGCATCTGAGAAGCTGATTCCTCCTGGCCAAATGCAGAACTTTGTGTTCTTCCTTCTTGAATACCTTCCTGTTTTTTTCATGCAACCATAGTTTGCAGGATCATTTTGGGCTTTTCAGCATGTCTGAAGCTCCACCCTTCCTATTGTCCGCAGATTTAATAAGGACTTACTGTTTTCCATCACCTAGACTGCTCATGAAAATACACTCACTGAAGGAGATCTCCCCCAAACCCTAGTTAATGGGGACTGGCTTAAATCTAAAACATACCCAATTGTTCTCATAAAGCTTTATGACTGCCTATTGTAACTCAAGATATTCTGTATTCATTACAATTAGCTGAAATTTCTGAAATATACAGCCTCAGCTCTTCAAGAAAGAGGGTGTTGCAAACATGGGTGAAGGCCAAGTAAGTCCCTCTAACTGTGCATCCCATTTTCTAATAGGGTGAATTGTCCCTTACAGATCATCAGCCTTCCTATCTAAAATATACTAAATTTAGAAATCTGTACTCAGTAGTTTGAGCTCTGTGGATGGTTTCCATCTCTGTTTACCTGCCACTACTCTGGCCTCAAAAAGGGTTTGAACCTCAAAATAAAAATAACTGCATGAGTATACATATGAACAAGAAGCTGAATTCTCCTAGGATGTGAGAGCTCTGAGTGACAATTTTGACACAAATAATGATCAGCCTCCGTATTGACAACAGCATGCTGACAAAGTGTCAGAAACAATATCCTGTAGCTAAGTAAGTTACATTAGTCTTCTTCTCACCAACAAAATAGATTTTATCCTACACACTTACATCAGGTTATCTGCTAATTTTGACAAAATCTCTGCTGTCCTACATTTAGCTGGAAGTATTTTAAGAAGCCACAAAGCCTCCCATTTATTATGCTTTTATGCTTTTTTTCCCTGCATCCTGTCTACTTGACTGATATTTTCTTCATGTGAACTCTTAGGGGCTTGTATAAATTAATTTTCCCTGTTAATGCAATCAAATATGACTGTTTTGAGTTCCTAAAATGCAATTCTAAAAACATTGAGAAGGGCTTGCTATTTTCATATGAAGGAGACAATAGTAATTTAGATGACTGGCAATTAAAAAAAACCCAAACCAAACCAAACCAAACTAAAATGTTTGATGATCTTCATACAAAAAACCCAATAAATCAGGAGATATTATTTCATAAAATACGCACTATATATTACTTTTCAGTTTTTATCAAGAATTACAAAAAAGTTAAAAGAGATAAATGCAATTAACTCACTTGTAAATGACAACTACAACACATAGTATTTCCCAATGCACTGGGTTTTTTAGGATTCAGTTCTGATTTGTCAAATGCAACATTTCTTATTTACCCTTAATTATTGTGTTTCTTTACTGTTGTATTTCCAAGTGATCACTACTTTCATCTCTGCTGAATGTATCTCTCAGGGATTTCCTGGGATTTGGTTTAGAAAACCAAAGTGTCTGTCTGACCATACTAACTACTTAAGAAACAACTACCTTTTACCATTCCTGATAGGTCTAACACTTAAATAATGCATCCCTTTAAGTTAAAAGATGTTTTTTGGTTGTGGAAGTCCTTTGGTAGATATTAATAGGGAACTCATTAAAATGTTTAGAATCCAGTTTTTTAGTCTTTTAAAAATTGTATTAAAAGCAAGTCAATATCAGAAGGTTGCACCTATGGAAGGTGATGGCTTTAGATGTCTTAGATGTTAACTAAAAAAAAAAAAAAAAAAACCAGCAGCAAAACCACCTTAGTCAAGGAATTCTGTTGTAAATATGTCTGGGAGAGGCAATGTATTTTATTATCCCCTTCTGATTAGTGTGTTCCTTTATTATTCATTGCTGGTGATTAAAACAGAAGTTATATTCACATCTACCCAAGTGGAGGGAAAACAGACAGCAAAAGTCTTCCGCTACGAGCCCCAGTGCGGGGAGATTGGTTACCCCAAGTGCAGGCAAGAGCACAAGCTGTTAAAATGCACTGCAGTGCACACTCTGTTTTCAGGACTGATTGATGACATTTCCATATATAGCTAGGAGTAAAACATTGCTTTTGAAAATAGAATTAAAACTTTCCCTTTTTAGGAGCAAGCACCACTTTGGCAACACAACCATCCCCAAGTACATTAGTTCTTTTGGTCAAAACATTAACAGGGTACTTTGTTAACAAAATGTTCAGGTCATGATGAGTTCAAAGCATGAACTGTGAGGCTTTTTATGAGCTAAATGTTTCCAAATAGCAGTCTAAGTTAAAAGTGCTGAAATTAAAGCTTTTCTCCTGTAAACAGGGTGTTGCTGAGATGAGTATATGTTGTCTTTTTCAATTACTCAGCATAAGGTGAGGGGTCTGCAATGACATATGTTTGTTGAGCAAAGACAGATGTCACCAGAAACATCTGGATGATAGGAACACTTCAAGGGAAATATTATAGAGATGCATTCTCATTGCCACTTTCTGTGCCTCTTTCCAACTTGGCAAAAATTGCTTGTTTTCCAAAATGAAAAGTTTGAGCAACAACTTACTGTCTTAACTGTAGACAGGAGTCTGATAATCTGACCCAGTTAGCAAAATGACGACTTTCCCCCTATTTGTACTTCTCGATTCAGGTCGAGATTTGCAAATGCCCATGGACATATATTCCCAGCAGTATGGGCTATTGGTAGGTGAAAGATCACCAGCCAAGGTGAAAGTGGGTAGTACTGACTACCCCATGACATTCCCACAAAACACAATTTTTATTATTGCTTTCATGTGGAAATTATATCACTTTATTTTCAGTGACACATTTTACAGTATAGAGAAGTTAGATCAAAATTAAAATTTGAAGGAACTTTAGGTTGGAGAGATGGGCAGAGAACTGTCTGAAATTCACCAAATGTAAATGCAGAGTCCTGCACCAGGAGAGGAATAACCCCAGACACTTGTACAGGATGGGGACCAAGCTTCTGGAAAGCAGCTCTGTGGAGAAGGACCTGGGGTTCCTGGTAGAAAACAAGGTGTCCATGACCCAGCACTGTTCCACGTGGTCAAGAAGGCCAGTGCTATCCTGGGGTGCATTAAGCAGGGCATTCCCAGCAGATCAAGGGAGGTGATCCTCCCTCCCCCTTCTCAGCCCTGGTGAGACACATCTGGAATGCTGTGTGCAGTTCTGGCTTCCTCAGCACAAGAGAGACACAGAGCTCCTGGAGCAGGAGGAGGGCTACAAAAGTGATTAAGGGACTGGAGCATCTCTCTCATGGCAAAAGGCTGAGGGAGCTGGGCCTGCTTGGGCTCAGGAAGAGCTGACTGAGAGAAACCCCCATGAAAAACTACAAGTGTCTCAAGGGATGGTGTTAAGAATATGGACCCAGGCTCTTCTTGGTGGTGCCAAGCACTAGGAAAGAGAAAATGGGTGGAAACTCATGCCCACAAAGTTCCACTTGAATGTGAGGAAGAACTTCACTGAGCAGTGACTGAGCACTGGCACAAGTTGTCCATGGGTTGCCTGTGGAGATATGCAAGAACTGTCTGGATGTAATCCTGTGCTATGAGCTCTAGGATGACCCGAATGAGCTGGAGCTTGGACCAGTTGACCCACTGTGGTTCCTTCCAACTGGCACACTCTGAGATTCTGTGAAAATTTGCATAGTATCTGCAGAAGTATAACATAGTCCATAGTCCTTATATAACTAAACCCATGGATTATTCCTTATAAGAACTCAAAGTGGCAGCAGCAGTGCAAGGTGTCATTGTGAGAGAATTGTGAAAGGACACGGCTGAAAGCATCTGAATTTTGAATAGAGAGAAATAGAAATAAATGAGACATCCTAGGCTCTGCAGGCCACGCCATCATCTATTCCAGACATTTCCAAACTTGCATGTGAATCTGTGCAAGCTTTAGCTACCCAAAAACATTCCAGGTTTTGTTTTGTTGTATGAAATGACTCAAAACATGGGGAATACTTATCCAAATGCTTTTATGCACATTTTTCTACAACCTTGAATGAAGTATGGCAGTGTTAATTCTGAATACCCCAGAAATGCTGCTTGAATCCTGAAATGCTATATTATTATATAAGAGCCTGTAATTTGCTTTGTACACAGGAGAAAATTGGGAGGAAAACTGTTGAAATAAATCTAATTGAACTAGAACTGAGCTGTAGGTTTTGCTTGCCAGGCCATCTGTGGCTTCACAGCAGAAGTTAGGAGAGAATTCAGCCTCATGGTCTTAACAGACAGGATCACAGGTTTGGAGAGTATGAAGGGTTTTATGAAAGATAGTGAAGATGAAGATTGCGTGACATATAATTTGTGCAAGACAATGCTTCAAAGAATAAAATATGAAGTGACAGTGCAGAGAGGAGAAAATTACATGCACTTTATGATGTAATCTAGAGAGTTCTCTACATTGTGTTTGTTCTGCATTTAATCCACTATGTTCTAAGAAAACAATGTTGGTAATATAAAAATATGTTCTTGTGACTCAAATGCAATAACACTGCAAAAATGAGCTGAAAATAAATGTTTTCCACAGCTTATTTGTCATCTCCTAAATTAATAGTAGTATATAGAATTGAAAACTACATTAAATCAATGTGGTGTCAAATACAAATTTCAATTTATTGCAAAAACTGTCACAGTGGTTCAAACAATCTAAAATTAGATCCAGCTTTAGTAAAAGTATAATTCCACCCCATCCTAATTCCTATATACAAAATTATGTATTTCATGGTGGATCTCATTTAATTTGAAAAAACAGACTGTGACATGGCATTCTAATTAAAAAAACAAAAAAGTCTAGGCAAAAGCAGGGGATCTGAGGAATCATTCACAGAGCCATGCACAATGGAAGTGCCACCACAGATAGGAGGTTATTCTTTGAGATCTCAATTTTTAACTACCACTTCAGTACACTATTTTGAGAAATTTACAAAGGCAATAGAGAAGAACTGCATTTGGAATGTACACATGAATATAGCCCGCTCCTCTCACAAGAGACAGCTGTAGCTATATATTTTAATCTATTTGTCTGTCTGTCTGTCTCTCTCTCTCTCTCTCTCTCTCCCCATGCTGACACATCCAAGATACCAGTGGATACCAGTGTGTAGCTGGATATATGGGTCATGGCCACACTGAGGAGAATTCTTGTATCAGTAAAATCTACAGTTGCCAGATGCAGGTGTCTCCTCTATCAGTTAGGGCAGAGTGTGAAATGTAATTGTCAACCTGTGGTAATATGGTGAACCAGAGGGATACAATTAAATGGATATGATGGACCACTCTTTATACAGAACAAATGCTCAACACGGTTTTGGGATCTCAGGGATTAATTTCTGGTAGTCCAGTTCTGGGTGAAAATTCTTGTATTGCTGTTTGGGGCAGTGGAATAGCTACTAAACATCATGCCAGCTAGGGACAGATTGTGTAACCTGTGCTCACAAATTGGGTCCTGAAAATCTGAGTCAAATATTACAAGAATAAATGAAGAGAAATAATGTAGTGAGATAACCTTAGCAATGACAAAATGATGAAAGATGTATGAACTGGATTGACAATTGACTGGAGTAGTTGAGCAAAAAGTTCCTACTGTAATTCAAAAGGCATATTAAAACTGTGTGTTACAATCAAGAATACATGCCTCCAAATTAATGGATCTTAAAAACTAAGAGGTTGTTAAGTACAGGTCTAAACTAATGAATTTACCATGCTTATGCCATGACCTATTACCCCAGTTCCTTCAAAGCAATTCAGGAAGAAACAGATGGAGTTTTTCCTCCTCACACACTGGCCCACAGAACACACATTCACCCTGTTTATGGAGTCTCACTACATTGTTTTCACTGTAATTTATGTTGGAAAATGCATTTTCACTGCGAAGGAGAGATTTGCAAAACCTGTGACTTTTCTTGAGGTCTGATAGACCAAGACTAGAAATGCCATCACATGACTTTTGTTAATAACAATATCTGATATTTGGTTTCCCAAGAGCTGCAAAGACCTGAGAAGAAGAAAACTTGATATTAAGAAACCCGGGTGCCCAAAACAGAGCAAACTTGCATAACTTCACATACCAAGCCCATGGCGGGCTGAGGAACAGAAATACAACTTTCTTGAATGCTGTGGCTCTTGTTCTACACAATCAGCAACTGAGAAACTGGGCAAAAAAACCCAATTAAATCAAATTATTTCTTCCTTATTTCTCTAATGAGAACCATCAATGAACAGACCCAGTGCTCTGCAGGCCCGTGCCGGCTCTCTGCCAGCTTTTACAAAGGCAGAGTATTTTCTCTTCAAAACCTTTTCCTGCAAAGCACAGATTGTGGCTGTCAACATCTCCATCTATGGCATATCGAATATGAATTTTCAGCACATAAGGACTTCATTATGCACCACAGGCTTTGGTTTTCCACTCCCTCCTCCCTTGCCTTCCTCAGCGGTAGCTGAAGTTCAGACTAGATCTGTCACTGGCAGGATCACCTGGACAGGAAAAGCAGAGGCAGGATTTCAACACACTCACTCCCTTGTTTGCCACCCCTGCATGCCTGCTCCCCCCCAGTGGGGCAGAACTCCACCACCCATGGCAGTGACTCAGCTCCCTCCTCCAGCTCCACAAAGGTTATGGCCAGGAACAGTCAAGAGGAGATAAAGCAAAGAGGAGACACCCTCCTCTGACAAAAGGGTCTCTCACATTGAAGGGATCCTCTTTCAGAGCAGATGGGAGGAAACCAAGAGGAGCTTCCTTATCAGTCAGCTCAGCCTGGAGGGATGGAGAATGAAAGCAACCTTTGAAACAACATTGTGAGGCAGGAGGTAGAGCTCATGGGGACACTTGTAGCACAGCTTGCACTCTCTCCTCACGGTGACATTGCTAGGAGGGGTGCTGAGGTACCAAAAACTAGATGGTGTCTGCCTGACTGGAGCTTTGTTTGGCAGCAGCAGTGGGGAGAGCGCTCAGGAGACAGGTGCTGCTTGCCCCTCATTGCCTCACCAGGCTGTACATCTGATTTCCAGGTCATCTTGTGTGTGGAGCTTGGTCTCCCAAGTTCTCATCATAGAAAGAGGCAATCCATTTCTGTTCCTCTTCCTGATTCCCTGCGCATTTGGGTTTCTGTCAGAATTGAAGCAAGCCTTCCTAACAGAAATATTCAAACCTGTCTCCAAGCAGCGGACTGGAAGGCTGAATTCCTCTATCTGCTGGGATTTTCCTTTTCTTTCCATGAGCTAACAGCTAAATCCCACAGCAAGGCATGAATAAACAAAAACTAGGAAGGATTAGGATGTACTATTTAGCGAATCATGACTAACACAGCCCTGTCTTGCTTCCTCTGAAAGCGTGCCACAAAAGTTCAACAAATATTATTGTGAAATGAACCACAAAGTCTTTACACACTTTATAAATGGCATCTTCACCCATTTTCTCTGGCAAAAACCAAATGGATTTAGTTTCTAGTTGATGGGAAAATCTCTAAATTTAAAACACTTGATAATTGACAGAAGACTGGATTTTTTCAATTCTTTTCCTCCCTCCTACACCCTTCCTGTATGGCAAATATAATTTAGCAGAAGATTCCAAAAGTCAGAGGGTTTTAATCAACATGAGAGGCTACTTGCTTTGCCTTTTGCCAAGAAAACACTCAGCAATAACTTCTTCTGTGCAATGAAATGTTTCGAAATATCAGGATACACACCTCTTGTGCACATTATTGCTGTAGATGTCAGGGGAAATGGAGTATATATAACGAGGTATTCTCTGGTGTACAAGAAGAGAAAAAGGAGAAATACTTCCTTGTAATGTGACCTGTGGTGTTATGAGTGCTGGTATATGAGTGCCTATATGTGTATGATGTTCTTCTTAAACATAGATGTGTATAGTTTTAAGACATTTGCCATAAGCGGGTTTGTTCTAAAAAATTATTGTCTTAGTCACTAGCCTTAGGACAGATTAAATGACCAATTTCCAAAAGAGTTCAGATAAAATGCTGGAAGATGAGAACAGGCGGCAGTTCTAAAGTTGCTTATTTTGCAGTATAGCTTGTAAATATTTGTCATAGTGCCTTTAAAAAACCCAAATCCCCTAGGCAATACAGATAGATCCTTACCTACATACATAAATCAAAATAAAGACAGAAGGAAAGAAAGAGCAATCATACCTGGTATTGCTGCAAATCAAATTCCTTTTAGTAATGTGATTGCTATTATTCCATTCCTCTGGCAGCTAGAGATAATTTCAAGCTCCATGAAAATCAATCACAAGTTTTTAGCATTTTAAAAACTGTATCTGTGAGTGTCATGGTCTTTCAATATTGGGGAAAAGACCAAGGAATTTTGGGTTTGCTCAGATATTGCCTACACTGCAGATGAGTATTTTCCTTTCACACATGGGATCAATTCCTTTGTGCTAACAAGGATCCACCCACTCCCATTCCTAGTTCCCTGTACCTCTAATCCTCACATGTGGTTCCTTGTGCCTGCAAGAACCAGATTTTGCACAAGATAATCCTGAAGGATGGGGAGGGAAATGTGAGAAACTAGTGCTAAAAGTGGTGTAGAATAGAAGTTCTGGTTAAACCACTCATTCGTACTGGAGCTTTAACTCTTCCAAATGTCAGAGCCTTACTCCAGACTTTTGTTTCCTCTGGGTTTGGAGGAGAGTTGCTGCCCTTCCTTTCCACAAAAGGTATGCAGTAACTACCTTCAAGCTCCATTTAACAGTAGCCCTTTTGCTATGCTAAAAAAAATTCCCTGTTCACAGCTCAAGAAAACCAGGGGACATTTTTTTGTTCTGATGACTCTAAGTGAAAACACAATAAAAGACTGAAACAGATGGCAATTTATTTGTCTCTAAAGTTTGCATGTGTGTTCCATGACATTTTTATAAGACCTTAAAGATTCCTCTTTTTCTGTCATCAGTAATCTGAAATTGCTTTTTCCAATGAAATGGATCTTCTTGACTCTCAGTGATATTTCATTACCAGAAGATAGCTGTCCTTTCTTTATAGTTTTGCTCTGCAACACAGCTGCTGTCTCTTATGTTTTTAAGACTGCTGCACTCTTTGATATTGAAGGGTTAGACCTACCTGCAGGCAGCAGTCTACATGGATTTATACTGTGGCTTAATGAAACTTTCACCTTCCCTTCTATTTCTTGTCCCTGGAACACTGAGCAGAGACTGCTGGAAAGCTCTTTTGTTTAAAGAAATATTTAATGTTTGAGCTTGACTTTCACCAAGAAAAGCAGTTCTGAGTCTTCCTTACTAAACCAAATCTTTCCATGTGGCTACTAAGTGTAGATTTTATTACAGTTTCCATAGTTTCCTTTACATAAAAGTGAGACTTATTGATCTATACTTCCCCAAATCATTCCTGATGGCTTAAAAATGGTATCACATTTGTTGCTTTCTGTTTCTTTGGGGAAGAGATGGATTTTAAGTGACAGATTACACATAACATTTTCACATTGGCATGTGTGCTCTTTCAGAAAACCTGTGTGAACACCATCTGGTCCTTCTGATTTCCTACTTCTCCTTTTAGAAATTTTATTCAAAAATCTCTTCTGACACTGCAATTTAAAACAACCCATTATACTCAGCCTTCTGAAAATGAAAAGCTGTGGTGGAAACCTCCCTTACTAAGTAAAGATTTCATTAAGTTTCTCTTTAATGATCTTATCTTTCTCAAAAACTTCTTTTACAGATGAATCTGTCGACTCTAGACTCTTTGCCATGCTTCTTGCTTTAGATGCATTTGAAACCTTGTTAAGTTTTTATTTCATTCCTTCCTCTCTTTCATAAGAATTCCTCATGTTTTGAAAGCTCCCATGAAACTTAAGAACTTATGTTAAGTATGCAGCAAAACATTGCATTTATGACAAGAAAAACTAAAAATAAAAAAGACATGACAAAAAAAGAGAATATGCTAATACCTTCTCTTCAAACCTAACTCTGTAGATTTTTTTAAAAACAGTGTTAGTAACATACAATGCATAATAACACTACTGAGAAACAGCTAAAAATATTGATTCTTCACAAATAAAAAATAGTATTATTTGTTCTCCTCTTGGCTAACAAAGCAAGGGACTACAGATAACACTGTGTGTTATGCTCCATAAATGAAAATGTTCTTTTCCATATGCACTGCACATTACATTAGTTTTGCAATTCATATATGAACTTTCTAGTTTGGCATTAGATCACATATACACTCAGACACACATGCAGAAAGCTCAAATATAAATATACAGCTTTGCCCCTTTCCAAATGCAAATGCTGAAGGCTCTTCCAGCATCCATTGCAGCCAGTTCCAAAAGTAAGTGTTCTAGTTCATGTAGCTCAATTTGTCATCAAGGAAAATACTGGAGACTGTCATGGATGAGTGCTGTTATGGGAAGCTAATCTGACTTGGACAGGAGAGAAACTGATTATTAGCTTTTTGGTGAGAGAGAAGAAAGAAAACACACAGTTTATGTTGTTCCACTGCAAGATCTTCCCCATTAAATCTGCTTTATCACGGATGTACCTCTAGACCAAAAAAATGTAGTGCCAGGAACTCTATTTGGAGGCCACATGCAGGCTCACAGAAGGAGCTGGATCACAGCAGCTATATACACAGACAGAGATTTATGAACCCTTGCCTCTGGTTTTATTGATTTAGCAGGTTTCGAGCAACTCTGACAATGTTACTGGCTGGAGTTCACATTTCCATCTTGCTTTGCAGCCTATAACCCAATCTAGACCTACAGACAAAGGACATAGCAGCCAGAAGATTAAATGGTAAACATGAATTTAAATATCAATCACTCATTTTAGAATGAATTGCTCCCATAGGACTCAGGGATCCATTACAAAAGCAGATAAAAGCAGAGATATGGGGCTGTCTATTTACTCCCTACACTTCCTCAGGACATGAAGCTAAAAACAGCAGCATGCCTTACACCTCTGTGCTCTGCTCCAGCACTGTGGTTCTGCTCACAGCAAGTGTTGGCGTTACTTAGACACGTTTTCTGCTATACCCACTATGGATATTTGGATTTGGTATTGCACACATAATACACACACATAAACAAAATTCCCTGTCTACTCCAGTTTTTAAATTCTAGCTATACTGAAAAGTAGCACCTGGATTTAATAAGGTTCAATGTGCAAATTTTGAATCTAAATATTCTATCACTGCTACCTCCAGGTATCTCACTACAATATAAGATTATTATCAGCTTTTGGCATAGAACTGGCTGTTCTTCTGATAATATTGAAGATTGATGTAGGTAGATCCACAAAGATGTCTCAGCCATAAGTGTTTATGTATTTAATTTCAGTTTTCCAAAAGCAGAAATGACATGTGTGAGATGCCTACATCTCACCAATCCCACTGTCTCTGCCCCTGCCATTATTCTCCATTTCCTTCTTTTGCTCCAAACATCCATAAATGAAACAATCCTTTCCTGGTTCAACACAAACCTTTTTCTACCCTGGCCTTTCATATCTTATCCATCTAATCCCTCTCTGAGACAGATGTTGGATCAGAGCATTCCTTCATGAACATTCCCTAGACAGAATATAGAACTGCAAAGAAAATCACAAGGTAAAACAAAATTTTTCATATTATATTTAATCTCTGGAAAAACTTATTTTTGCATGACAATGGTCCAGCATTACGTTAGCATTCTGAGACAAATAGATTTGTGAAATAAAAAAATTATGATTTTTGTTTGTAGAAGTTAATGTGTCAGGAAGGAAGTTGAAAACAAACACAAATGAAGTCAGCTAATATTCAACCAGTTATCTATCACAAGCTCTAAACATTTCCAGTAGTCTCCTTGTTGAAGATAAAGTGAGTCCTGAACAGATATCTTATGTTTGCCCCCAGATTTTAATTTACCTATGCTCAACAAACGAACATGGATTTGAACTTTACTTACCAAGATGGTCCAGGTCTGTTTCAAAAGTCCTTTCTTTCCAATATTTATATCTATATTTCCAGTATTTATATATATTACCACTATTTGTGTTACTTAGAGATTGTATAAATAATGATTTAAGTTTTTCTCCTGGATCATTGATAAAAACTGTTTACATTACAGGGCCATGAACTGATTTCTGAGGCCAGGGACAGCTCTTGCTATTTCACTGCAGCAAATGAAATAAATTTTGCTATGCACTTCATAGGAATTCAGACCCGGAAAAATTAGTTTGTTTTACCTATGCTGTAATACAGTAATGAAGATGCCAACAAATTAAAAGATCATTTTTATATTTAGAGTTGATCTAAGAAGAGCAATCTTTTCAAAATTTTAAACAATAATGAAAATGTAATGCACTATAAGAAGAAAGGGCTTAGGAGAAGGCAGTCTAGTAGTCACTCCAAGAACTTAGATCTCACATCTGAAATTCAAAAGCCTCATTTCTACATTTATTTTAATGTGTAATAAAAATGCTTCATTCTCCAAAACAAAATCACTTGACTGGGGTTTTGGAGAAGAATGAATTTGATAAAAAAACCTTAAACTCCTGCATTAACTTTGTTAACTAAATGTATTTGTCCTGCAAATTTTTCACAATTATTTCAGGGCAATGTACTCTGAAAAGATGAAGCCCACAGACATTTGCATTGTGAAAGGGGTATAAACATATAAATGCTGATCAATTATACAGTATTTTCTTTTTTTACTGTTATCCTATGTAGCTGTGTAGCCTGGCCCTGTAATTCACCAGCTTTTCTGAGGTATCTGAATCCTCAACTCCTTTCCATTGCTTCCAGCTTTGAAATTTCACTTGAAGTCTATTATGCAGTAATTAGTACATTTAACTTGGCCTGTATGCTTCCTATGCTGTAGTGCTTCAATTAAAAAGTTCCATGGTACTAAATCAAATGTCTCACCATGGAAATTATTTTAACCCTAAAAATGTTATCAAAAAAACTCCATAACTTTATTTTTCAAAGTCTTCTGAGATAGAAGGGAAAATGCTATGCAAGAAGAATTCCTTGGTCAGGTCTTAATTTTTCTTAGGACTGAGGTAGGGTAGCTTGCCAGGCCTGCAGAGACCTTGTCACCTTGTTTACCCTTTTGAGTAAGCCCATCAGATGGCACTGTTGTACACAATCTTGTAAATGCTCTCTCAGCCCATTTGAGAAAATTTTAGCCCTGTAAGAAAGGGGTTTTGTTGTTTCTTTTTTCTCCCAGATCTATGCTCCCAATGGGATCCATGAGATGCAAACACTGCTATTTATGTTGGACTGTTTGCCACAGAAATTCTTTCACCAGATAGAGGTATCTGACCTTGAGAATTGGGCATAGGCATCTGAATAGTGGTCCTTGAAAGGAAAGAAATTCTTGGAGTGGTATGCAGGTGTATTATAAACCTGCATTAAGACAGGATTGTGGTAAGACTGGCAAAGTGGAAAAGTCATTTTGACAAGGAAAGTAATTCTCCCTTTCCTTACTTCTTCCACTCTTACATGCCAAGTCAACAGATCTCTGTCACACAGGTGGGCCAGTCTGCTCTTTCCAACCTCTGGGGATACAGCCTATCTGGACCAAGCAGGGGGTCAGAGTCTTCATTCAAGACAAACATGGAATATTAGATGTAAAAATCATTGAAAGAAATAGCAAGATGCAGCTCAGGAAAAAGTCTGATTTGCTCTATGTGCTTTCAGCCTTTCTCTTGTCTGCCTTAAACCAACTGGCATCACACATACCTTCCTTTTGTATGTGTTCTTTATGCTTGCTTTGTTATTAGGGAAGAGGCATTAAAAGCTGATTAAAAAGTGTTGTGTTAGCCACTGGGGAACACATGTATCTTTGCCTAAGTTGTTCAGAGATTTTATTACGTCAGAAATCCAGCAGCAAGTTAGTAAACTACCAATATGACAGAGCAGTTCTCCTACCTGCTAGCAGCATCTCCTTCTTAGGCTGCCTGCTCCTAGTTTCTTCATCTCATGAAAGCAAACAGGCTTGAAATGTAACTAACAAAGATTCCAAATGTCCCACAAATTGAGTTCCTTTCCTAATATAGTATCACATTGTTATGATTATAATAGAACACTCTCTGTGACAGATATTCAGCATCTCAAGAAAAATCCCAGTCATGCAAGATGCTAAAATAAAACTGAGGAAATGATGTATGTGTATGCACGTGCACCATGAGTACCTAGATAATCTTTCGCCTGAACATTGTATTTTAAAATCTCCGTTATTTATTAATCAAATCAAAAAGTCAGTGGTTTATTTCTCTTCCTTGTTTATTCCCAGTAAAAATGCTGAGCTAGTTGAAGAAAGCACAAAAAATAACCTATACAGAAATTATTCATCCAGCCACAGGAGATTTCAATATTCTTTAGGTGAAGTCCTCAAGTAGTTTTGATGATGAATGACAGAGAAATTAAAGCTGAAAATACTGGATCAGTTCTTCAGCAAGCAGAGTCGGTGTAATTATATGAACATAAAGTGGGAAAGAACTGATTTGCAGAATATATGACATACATAAAAATGGGCTTAATTGAGTTCAGTGAGTCAGACAGTAATATTACCATGGGGTTAGATAAAAAAGCAGTCAGGCTCCTCCTAGTTTGACTTGCTTTAGTCTGACTAACCACCACCTTCATCCATTTGTTTCAAATGAATCAATTCTGGTTTACACCAATGTGGCAGGAGGAACAGGTTTCTTGCTGTGGCAAATCACTTCAGCAGTGAACTCAGTGATGGATCACAGAGTTATTCTTAAGCAAGAAAACATTTATAAACCATTTGTGGCCCATTTGTTTTGTCTGTAGTCTCGATTTTAAATTAATTCCATGTCCCTTTGTGAAATACTCCTTGACCAGGAAGAGAAGTTTGAACTTTAAAATGGTCCCATAACTACCCATTTCTGCATGGGAATTGCATTACTTGTAGCTGGAGGAAAATGACTTGCTGTATCTAATTCCCTCTTTTTCACCCCTGAGTTTAATAAGGATCTTTCCATGTTACTACTTTCACAGGCTAACATGAATGATCTTTCATGATGCCTTCTTTGAAACTGAACCAGGCTCTCAGAAGTCCCCTTGGAAATGAGAATGTGTCCTGCGACATGCTTTATGGGGAAGGAGGAATGCCGGGGTAACTGATGGAGGGTTTGTGTCCTAATGTCCTGCAAAAGGGAACAGAGGAATGAGCTTTCTTTTACCATATGTGGTCTGTTGAGAAAGGTTGGTTATAGCCTCACAGTAAACCTGGATCACCCTCTTCCCACCAGCCCTCGAGAGCTCCCAGACCCCAAAACTGTGAACGCAGCAAATGAGTCACCACACGAGTCAACACCGGGCAGGGTGTGAGTGCTGCATGGGGCAGGCACAAGGCAGCTGCCTGGTAGGGCTCAGTTGAGCCCAGGGTGTCCTGGCCCCAGGACCAGCCATTTTAAACTGACTGTGACCTGGAGATACGAGGTGCTCATTACAGCCTTAGTAGCCTAATATCATCAGTAGATTGAACCAAGCTGTTCTAGTCTTTGCCAGCACAAACATCAATAAAAGGGACCGTGTCAATAAAACTTCCCAAGATGAACCCATAGAATGAGGCACTTATAGACTATCATAAACAATTTGCCCTTTGGTGGCTGTCCCTTATCAGGCCCAGTCAAAGTCTTGATAAGTCTTGCCTCTTTAGGAATCATTAATTTCCTTGGAAATTTAAACAGCTGTCACTTGTGATACTCTTCAGGTGTACATGTGGGAAAGATTAGCTAGTGTTTATAATCCAATCTGTTCATTAAGTGCCTGCCCATGTGGAACCTCCTTCACAAGCCAAGAGTCCGGCCTGCTAAGCTCCCACAGATAATTGGAGGCGGCCATGAATTATGCGAATGAGCTGTCGACAACAGGGATCATGAGGCCTTACTGGTATCAGCTGGTCTCAGGACAGCGTTTAATGATTCCTTGCAAACAAGATCCGGCCTCTCTGGGCCCATGTACTTATTCCCCATTAATGAAGAGAGCCAGGCTGATGGCCCAGGCTTTCTGCTTGGGCTGTGGTCCCTGCGGCTTGCTCTGCTCCCTGATATTCCACAACACAGTCAAAGGCCTCCTCCTGCAACCAGGGCCATATGAGGTCACCAGCCGGCCTTAGTGGCCCCAGCTGGCCTCACTCAGGATTTTCACCCACATTTTCTTGTTCCAGGGGCTCTCTGTATGGTCATGAATGGGCACTCTGTCCTGCCCTGAGCTAGGTGTGACTATCTCCAGCCCTGCCTCCACCATGGGCCTTAGTCCTGCTCTGTAGCTAGTTGGAGTCCCTCAGACACAGGTTCCAATTCATCTCCAACTCTGTCTGCAGCTCCTTCTCCCTTTGCTCCTGACTGGAGCCCCTGGGTGGACCCTGGCCCTGGTTCATCCCTTATGTCAGGGGGTGTGCTACAGACCCTGTGGTATCGTGCCCTGTTAGTGAGGGTATGACCTGTGCTGGAGTTGCCCTTGACTGTTGATTTGTCCAACTCCATGATACAATCCTGTTCTTGCTGCTCTCTGGTTGAAATCCCACAATATAATAAAAGCATCAGGCTTTGTGTGTGCTGCTTCATTGCAAGCACTCTTTCTTCCTTGGGAGACAAGAGATGAGCATCTCCTGGGTCACACTCGGTACTGAAAATGCTTCTGAAGCTGCTGGTTCTATGGCCATGGTTGCAGTCAAGGGGATGGGTGTCCTTGGGTACCAGTGTTTTGTAAAACAGTGCCGTAACTCAAGGAGTCAGGAACTTGCACAACCATGTCCTTAAGAACACAAGTACTTTTAAACACCTACTTATTTCCATTCTTGTCGTTGTGCAATTCCACTTGGGCGGCCAGATCAGCCATCATCACAATAGCTGGCACAGAACCATTTAGCATGAGATCAGTGCTTCAAATGGCACGCGGTTTTGCTAAAGACATGGGGAGCAGCTGGCAAAATACAGCCTCTCCCATTGAAGCTACTGAGAGTGCAAGCTGCTAAATGCTTTGCAGAGGATGCAAGTAATTTTCTCAATTTACTCCTCCTTCGTTATTTTAAAATGATTATTTTCATTTTTTCTACCCATTTCGCTTTCTTGAAGTTCCTAACAGCCAGCTTGAATACAATTCTTTTTATTTTCCTTCTCTTTTGCTGCTTATCTTGAAACCATTGCCATCATAATGAAGAAAGAGACTATATCTCATTTCAGGGTCCACCCAAGCCTGGTTTAGGCAGTCTGCAAAAACTGCTGGGCCTTCAGCCAAGGTTTATCATCTAGGCCAGGGTGGGAAGTTTGGGTTTTCAGTGAGAGTTTTTGAAGGGATGGGTGGAGGTGCATGTCAATACTTCTAAAAGTCATGCTCTGGCTTTGAAGTACTTTTCTGGAAACAAACAGGTCCTGCATATACCACACATTGATTCTGGAATTTGTGCTACTGTCTGACCTCCCTGACTGATTTATCTTTGACATTCAGATGGGATTCCTTCTTATAGCAAAAGTCTGCTCTGATCCAGCACCATAAGTCTGTAAAATCTAAAGGCATGCCAAGTATCAGAGTGGCTCAGAAATGTTGGAATAAATTATTTTATTATTTTCTGTGATGTTCATATATTGAGGTATATAAGTTTGTCACTGAAACATGAAACCGTGGACTCTGGGTTCTATCTTTGAAGAGCAGCCTAGGTTCTTTATGTCATTCCACTTACTGATTAATTTCAAACAATTGTCAGATATGTTTTATAGCAAGAACAGGATTTGACTCAACCAAGAATAAATGAGTAAATAAGGCAGACCTCATATTGGACAACATTAAGAGCAGCATGACTAGTTAATTATGGAAAGCTAGAATCAAACTTTACTTGATGCTTGAGAGGCCATGCCTGGGATACAGATCTCATTTAAGCCCCACTTCAAGGAGGAGAAACTGGAGAGAGACTAGAGGGGCCACTGAACAGGTTAGGAGCCCAGAACACATCACCTCTGAGGGGATATTGAGGGAGCTGGACTTGTTTCTTCCTGACCAAGAAAAACCTAAAGGGTGATTCCTAATAATAGAAATACAGTTACAAAGATGTCAGAGCCAAACTTCTATCTTCCATGGTGAAGTACATAAAAAAAGAACAGTGGGCACAAAATGTGGCTTGGGAGGACATTAGGAAAAAACTTTTGACTAGGAGGAACAAGGTAGTGTGTTGAGAGCCAGATACTTCCCATTAGTGCCCAGTGGAAGGACAAAAGGCAATAGGAGCAAACTGAAGTACAGGAAATTCCATTTAAGCACAGAAAAAGCTTTTTTTTAAATGGTAAGGGTGATCCAACATTGGAACAGGTGGCCCAGAGAGGCTGTGGAAACATCCATTCTTGGCTGTTTCAAAATCTGACAAGGGAAGGTTCTGGACAACCTGCTCTAGCCGACTCTTCTCTGAACAGGGAGACTCAATGATTGTAAGAAGTCACTTCAAACTTCAGCTGTCCTCTGAACCCCTGAAGTTTATCTGTTGTTGCTAGATCGGCTAGAATTTGGAACATTCTATTTTTTTCTCCTGACATATAATTGATACAGTCAGTTTTTGATCATCCAAAGGAAGTTTGCAGGTTGTGCATTAACTATGAAACTTGTGTAGACACATCAAACCTAACTCAGTTTGAGTTCAGAACAGTCTCTGTGTTTGTGTGGTGCCATATATCACTAAGCTGGGTTGGCACTACTTGAATGACTTGGCTTGAACATACCCTCAAAGTACAATCTAATAATTTGGATCAGCTGTATTTTGACAATGTCTGGCTAGGATTAGTTCTGTAATAATCTCAAGACATTAAAACACACCTTTATTTAAATCTCCCTACCAATATTGAAACAGTTTCCATAAAAATCAAGTTCTGTTGGTATCACATCTGATTTTCCCTCCCTGCATGTATCAGATTATGCTCCGTTTTTAAGAACACAATTTATGAAGGAAGCCATTTCTCATAAGAGGATATAAAATGTAATCTACATTGTTGCCATTCTGGAACTCTTAACTGATTTTTCTCCCAGGGGTACCAGTACTATCACAGTCATACCACAAAAAGCTTCTGCTGAATTTTCCCGTAGTTTCTTAAACATAAAAGAAATAAGATGTGCAGTTTTACCTAGTCTTCAGTAATTCTTTTTTTCCTCTAGCTTAGGTCGATTTTAAGCTGCCCAGTTGCCTTTAAAATGTACCACTTTAACATTGCACTATTCACCTGCTGAGTTTCAGGAGCTGCAGAAGAACTTCCAAGCCTGCAGCTATATAGTTATATTGCACATGTAACACAAAACAGAAATCTCACATATATATTGATGACAATACATTGATATTGTACTACCTATTGGAAGGTACCTCATTAAAAAATATATAATTTAATGATTGTGCAGGGTGGCTAGGAACTAGTGTGAGCATGGCTACTGTATTTGCACAGAGCAATTAATGCCATCAGCTAGGAAGCTGAGCACAACCACTCCTTTTAACTGTGTGCAAAGAGGTGGCCAGCTTTTTCTCTGCCACTAAAAAACAGTATCTTTCAGGAAAAGCAGCTTATATCAAATTACCTTAAAAAATCCCAGTTGCCTCTCAAGACTAGCCACTTTGCCCTAGAGAGAAAGCTTGCCTTAAACCCTGTTTATTTTAACAATAGTAAACAATTTATAAGAACAAATTGGCTGAAAGAGGACCTAACTCTTTTCATACACTGATGGTATCAGTGCATTCACACTCAATGGTGGTGCAGTTACTGACTTGGCTGCTCTGGGAAGTCTCTGTCCCAGCTGGAACTCAGAGATACATAAGTGTCTCCTTTTGGTCTTTATTGAAGACTAGTAACTAACCTTGTGAATTGAAAGAGAGGAAAGACACAACCTGACCTTTTTTTTTTTTTTTTTTTTTACTTCAATAGTGATTAGTATCTACACATTTAAGGCTTAAGTCAACTCTAATATGTCAGTAACTCAGCTGCATTACACTGATGGTTAGATTATCTTCTACCTCACCTGTAGAGTCAGACTTCTCCAGGCTACATTTATCTTCTGTTCTTTTATGTCCTTTGTCAGAGCATCTAGAGAAAAAGCTGCTGCCAGCACTGGCTATGTTTTTGTGAGTAGCTGGCCATGCTGTGCTACGTGCTGACCTCAGCACACTTACATGTGCTGGAAACAGGCTGTAATGGACTCCAGCTGCAGAGACACATCCTGATTTCTGCATCATGGTAGAGCATAAGTGAGAACACGCCTCACAGCTGAGGACTTGCTGTGGCTATGCAGGCACTTGGGGAGCTTTAAGACAATGAAAAGGCATAACAAAGGTGCCCACTGAATTTCAGATGCTTCCATTATAAGGAACTGCTGGATAATAGCATTCTCCATCACTTTTCTTGGACCTAAGTTTTGTCTACATTGCATTCAACCCGGCTGCTCTCAATCCTTCTAAATAAATTGGAACTTTTTCTTTTTTTAAATAAATGAGTTATATTTTTATACATTCAGTATAAGAATTTTAATGAAGTTTTGGAAGTTTCCAGGATGAAGTCTGCAATACTGATGTATTTTCTTTTCAGTTCCTCCCTTTCCTTGGCAATCCCCTGCTAGCATTAGATTAAAGTATTTGCCTTTCTGAATTGTAGCCTAAATGGTTACAGCTGTTGAATCATCCCAGGCTAATCAGGATGAATTATGGCATCTGATATTTGAATAGACTTAGCTCTCTCTTCACTTAGCTTTGTAAATCACTTTGCCTACGTCTACACAACCTTTGACATGAAACCACGCTCATGGCATGCTCCCTGACACAGCTGCCTCACAGGAGGTTCACAAACAGCCTGTCTGGGCAAACCAGGTGATGAGACCAAGGCTGTGGGATGCCACCTCTTGGGATGTTCTCCAAGATCACCTGGGCCAGTGTCTCAGAATGGCTGCCTGTCTGTGGGAACTGTGGCTGGCCACTGGGGGGTTCTCCAGGCTGTGCTGAGAGAAGTGATATCCAGTGACAGCAACAGGGTTGCCCAAGAGTCCAGAGCACCTTAAACATTCACATACAACCTTGTGCAGATGTTGAGTTTTGAACCCTGAGGTGCTGGAACTGTGGTGTTTTTTTTTTTTGGTTTTTTTTTTTTTTTATTTAGAGGCTACAGTGATATTCCTGGTGATACACCAAAGAGTGACCCCGGACTGAGTGAGGCAGACTGGCCTGTTTCTGCACTGCTTAAATCTCAGCCATTTGGAAGGCTAGGTTTTATCCTTGTTGTAGAGTTTTATCCCTGTTGCACATCAGTGGTGTGCACTGTGCTACAAGTATTGCCTCATCCTCCCTTTCCTCATAGACACCATCAAACATGCTAATGAGTACCAGAGTCTACACTCACCTCAGAAAGTGTGAGCCCTGACTTGTGTGAGATGTGGAGAGACAAATGTGCCAGAAGAACCAGGACTGGGATGGATCTCTCTCAGCTGCGAGATTTCCAGAATCAAGTGTAGTTTCTATGCATTTAGTACTCTGTAAAGGATTTTTCTTCCATTACCTGGTGTAGTGTCCCCTCAATATCCAGTACAATCTGTGTACAATATCCACTATTGTCCATACTACAAGAAGACCCTCCCTGTCCCATTTGTTTGGATCAGAATATGCAGGCTTCACTTGATGCCTTCCTGGCTTTTCACTGGAGAAAATAGTGAGCAGCTGATCCCTATTCACCTCTATGCCTCTTATGATTATGTAAACTCCTATTTTCCTTTGGTGGTTTATTTTTCAGAATAAAGAAGATTGGCCTACTCAGTCATTCCCTCTACCTGAGTCACCATTAAAAAATATAACGGCTATTGTTTATAAGCAGTTTATACTTCCTCTACATAATTAATCTTTTATGGCTGTAGAGCCATTATTTTTAAATGTCACCTCCTTGTACTGGCTCTATTTACACAGAAATATGTGCCTAGCACTGTCACTTCAGAGGTAGTAGTTTATGATATCCTTTGAACTGCCTTGTAAACAAGGATAACATGAATCTTTTATCCTCCATCACAGAGACATTCCTATTTCTATAAACTTGGAGGCTTCCTGTAACACAATACAATAATTTCACAGTTTAATAAAGTTTTCAGTTTCACTGAAGCAACAAACTAGGGAAAAAAAAAAGTATGTCTAAAAACTCTTGGAAGGTACAACTTCGAGCTACAGTAAGCACAAGCCAAGTGTCTGCAAATACTTACTCATGTTGTTTCTCCTGCAGCAATTGCAATAACCATATAATCTGTATGTGAGCCTTCAATGAGGCTTGTCCTGAAGGCTGCAGGAATGGTGGTTCAAGTGCTGCTGCCCATAAATAACATTGCATCCCATGATTCAAGTTTGCTGGCTTTGAGCCTCCTGCTCTGATTTTCACTCATTTGTAAATGTAAAGCCCACGCTGTCAAAGATAATCTATGAGGATGCTCTAAGAGATTTTCTTAACCACAATAGTCTAGAGAATCCCTTTTGTATGATCAGACTTTTTTTGTAAATGTTGTTTCTTTTCATTGGCACGTGAAACTCTATTGCTTTTGTCTCTTTAACTATATGATGTGTAAATCATCTTGCTGATACCAACATCCTAAGAACCATTTATGTGAAAGAGCTCTTGCAAATAATGCTTCTTGCCCTTTGACCATTAGAAACCAAACCCAAACAAACAAAAAATCCTCTTGTAGCTAAGATGTGATCTGTTTAACTCAACAGGAGGTTTCCAGGACTTGGGTGAATTTTAACCATCCTTTTTGACATAAGTCAAGCTGTGCAAAGCAATGAAATTCTGATTGACGTGTGCTGGGACGACTGGATAGTGTTACAGTTGCCTCATTAAGAGGTACTGGAGTTAAGCAGGGGGAGTTGAACTTTCCTCTGTATTAAAACAACAAGCGTGGGAGACGAGGAGAGCAAGCTGGAGAACAGGAGTTCACCTTACAACAACAAAGACTTAACATGCAGTATATCAAGTCTCCTGAACTTTGTCCTGCTTGGTAGTTTATCAGACAACCAAGATGAACAAAACAGCAAAGAATGATTTAAATCTGTCCTGATTTCAATCTTCTGGCCTAATTTTCAACTTCATTCTTTTTCTGTTCTATCATTTCATTGTTCTGTGCTCCCTCTCCACAAGAGACATTCACAGTTTATATTAATTTCAGAGTTCAAAATATATATAGATCCCATTAGTGAAATAAAACACAGTGAAGATGGGTGAGATGTAAGTCAGAAGCTTTTCTAACCTAGTGATGACTTCCCCCTTTTCAGCATTGTGCCCAATTTACTCTAAAAAAGAAACATGGCTCAAACAGTCTCCACTAATTTTTGTCAATGTTAACAGTACCTAACTACTGTCAAAATCAATGGCAATATATTTGTGGCTTTTTTGAAACAGCAAAGATTTTTCATACCACCAAGATGAGAATAAACCCTATAATATGAACTGACACTCTGAATCAAATTTTACAGAAAGTCTGTATGAAAATTGGAACACATAACATTTCAGTTCACAAACTTAAAATTAGGTTATTTTGATTGTTGGGGGAGTGGTTCCAGAAAAAAGACACCACAGCTCACAAGACCAACATTCAGCTTTGCTGAATTACTCAGAAGCAATCAGTCATAAAATAGTTTGCCTTGGAAAAAAACAAATTATTGAAGTCTTGATGTTGAGGTAAGCCCAAGACACTAAGAGACACTTCTGCTGATAACAGCTAAAGAAAAGCAAATCAAGGAAGACAATTATGCAGTAAGTGAGCAATGGAACTGTAAAACTTGGTTTCACAAGGAATTTTTCCCCAGGTTCTGTTCTACTCTCCTTGGGAATTGCAGTCCCCTCTTCATACCTTCTTAGTTTTTCTTTTCCATGTGCTCAGGCTCTGCTATGCCCATGTCTACACTGATGGCTCCTCTGCATATACAGATTGATTAGGTAGAGCTGTAACAGTCTTTTAGCCAGAAACATTACTAACTCAAGGTTTTGGAAGTGCTTTTACCAGGACAATAAAGCAAAACACAGTGGGATACTGTGGTTTATACAGAGAAAATGGTAGAGAAAGGAAGGGAACCTGGTTCACTTACAGTGAGTATGAATTCCAAACACTGTCAAAGCTTGAGCAAGGCACCAGTTTCCCAGCCAGACTCTATGACTTTCTAATGGCAACAGCCAGCAGCTTCAAGAGTCATAGTTTCTTCTGTCACAGAGCCTTAAACAACACATACCTTTGTGTCTAAAATGTGCCATGGAGCTAGAATTCAGTAACAGAGAGCTGAAGAGCAGACTAGAGCACCATCTTAATCACATCATCTCTTCCAAGAAAATAGAAAAATTTTGCTCAGTGATACTCCCTCAGTTCTTGGAACCATTGTGTTTCCTAAACAACTTACTCACTTGTGGGTTAGATAGGGTAATGTCTGGGCTAATAGCCAGAGTTACAAGAGGAAAGATAAGTCATACACTTTATTTTTCCTTCCTAATTTTTTCTGCTTTTTGATTTATCTTGCTAAGTGTTGTGGCAAATATAGGTATTTCTCCAACTACTTAGCCCTGGTGTGCAGTGCTTGGAGCAGAGACCTCATGCTTCTCTACAGTGCTTAATTCAATAGATCATAAGACTAGCTTCAACTCCTGGATACTGCAGTAGCATAAATATTTAAATAAAATGTTACTCTATTATGCTGTATGTTTGAAGTTTGGCCGAGGTACATCCTCTCAGCAGTCTGCAGAGTTTGTGCTGAGGAGGCAGATTAATATGTTTCTCCAAAGGAACAAGAATGTATTCTCCATTGCCTTGGGTAACATCACCTGATAAATTCACTGCAAGTGCTTCCAAATGTATTGTGTGACTGGAGTTACTTGCAGTGTTACTAGGAAAAACAGGGAAATTTTTAGCCTGGATGCTTGACCTAGTAAATACTTACGACCTAACATAAGCCCCAATTCAACAAGGTACTTAAGCACATACCTAAATACCCACATGAATAAAGTCAGCCATGCTTCTAAGTGTCTTGTTGAATCTTGGCCATACAGAAGCTGAACACATCAAGCAACTACCCACATCAAGTTCCAGTAAAAGAAAATCGATTTCCAGAGTGTATTCCCTCTGACTGTTAATACTAAAAAAGAGAGCAAAAATTTCTGCTGCTTCTCCTTCTTGGACAGACACTGTGCATGTTCCTCCTTTCATTGAAGTATTTTCTCTCTGGTATCAAAAGTGATTTATGAATTTTTGGAACTAAACCATAAATGTGAAACAAAAAACACGTGAAACCATGTTTTTTTGGTATTATTTAGTCCCTGAACCTTTCATAAGATCAGAAATAGTCAAATAGGAAGACTCTAATGAATGCAATAAGTAATGAAATAGATGAAAATTAGTAACAGGAAAGCTTATTGAATTAGGTTGAACTTTGTGGCATGTCTCTTCTCCAAGGAGTTTTGCAGTCAGTGGAGTAGTCCTTTTCATGTGTGTAATCTACACTTCAACAGTGGAAAAGCTGCTCTGGGACATAATGGTTGTTTAGCCAGTGACATCAATATTTTGATGTGTGCTTTGTTGCCATTTTGAAAAATATCAGTATGCTACAGTTGTCTAACTTATCATTTACAAATGCTTCATGGATGCAACCAGAAGACTCTATCTGTGGATCAACCATTTATCACACACTCAGAAATAAGTGGAACTTTGGACCACTGCCTTTTAAATTTTTTTTTAAGTTCTCTCTGAAAGTACATTGAGTGCTATCTTGAGATTTATACTGGCACTATTCTTCTACAGCATGAACATGGCAAAATCACTGCCTTTGCTGAAATAATTACTTACATCACATTATAAAATAGTCTGGCTATGTGAAATTGTTAATTCAGAATGCCCTCCAGCTAGTCTGTCTCCAATTAAACCTACTACTAGATCAGATGATAGTGCTATTCTGACTTCCTCTATGGAGCTCAGGGCAATCTTGCTATACAGCAATGTAGACTAATTCATGGTTACCAGGAATGCAACAGCGCTACCACTGCAGTTTTATCTGCATTGTGATAATGCCTATGGACTGGGGAATCATAATTCTCTGTTCTAGCCAAATACAGTTGGATGTCAGTCCCTTCTCAAAAGGGTTTATTCATCCACTTAAAGCAATGATTTAATCAGTGTGTTGAAAGCAGTGGTGATAGTAAAAGAAAAATAGGGTTGTATGGTTTCTCATGATATGCGATTTTTTCATGTGCAATCTAGACATAAAAAGCAAAAAGACATTAGTGACTCTGGATGGGATGATAGCTTGGTACCTTCAGGGATTTGATAACAGAGTGACCTTGTGGATTATGTATATCTGTAAATGACTGCCTGAGAGAGAGGATTAAATGATTTGGACTTAAAAATTACAGGAAACACTCTTTCCACACGTCTTCAGAGGAAGTTCTGTTGCTTGGATCTCCTCAGTTATCTTCAGAGTGGCCTGAGCTATATCTATGCCTTCAAACTCATGTCTTTGAACTAAGCCACTCTTAAGCCATTATTTTATCAACAACTGCAGTATAGCAATCCTTTATGTAGAACATAGTTGATCCTTACAGACACATAAGGAACCAGAAGTATTTCCTCGCTTGCAGCCAAGATGGACCTCATGCCTTACTTCCCTGGTCTTAAATCAAACCTTAAGAACTTAATTTTATATCTTCTTGTTGACTCACTGGTCAAGGGAGATAATTTCAGTGAGGGATTTTGTTTCTGCATTGAGCACTGGTAGCTATCACTGACTTTGAGAAATGGCAGCTTGGAAAACTGGACTGCTGTGAGGTTGAGCAAGCACTTTGATCTCAGCTTGTCAAGTAGTGTTCATCTTTTTATTATGATGAAACCTGAGCACATTATTTAGTTTCCTGTTTTACAGTTACGCAATGTTTTCTTAAGACCATTATTTGAGTCTTCCTCTGAGATGTGAATTAAAAGGTAATGCAAAGGTAACACCCATTTCGCAATTTCCAGTGAACAGGAAGATTTCTGGACATGAAAGGAACTGGTCTCACAATTTTTGGCCAAGGAGTCCTGAAACCAGATGGTATAGATTTCGTACCTAAGCTTATTCAGCATTTACTGCTGGCTGCTGTATTAGTACTGGCAGCTGCTTGGAAACCTCGTATCCCCCTGAAAATTAACACCTGGTTTCAGAAATACTGAAATACAAGTGATGGAAAAGCTATCTAGCTTCATAAAAGGAAAATTCATGAATTATTAAATGAATATTTGTTAGTCCAGAAGTAACTCTGCTTGCAGAAGAAGCAAAAGCAAATCTGCTGAAAAAGATAACTTTGTCTCATGGAAGAAATATTCTACAAAATAAGTAACTTTAAGGGTGTCATTAAACACATACATATAAATAATGCTTAAATGCTTTAAGTGTTCAGAAACTAAAAACTAACTGAAACAATGTTATCAGACTTGGCATCTATTGCCATAGACCTAAAGTAATACTCAGAGTTTCCAGTCCCCAGTAACCTATTTGTTATTAAGTATGCCTGCACATTTTCAGATTTTAGGGCAATGGTTTGGTCTTGATATCTTAGAGTCAATTACCTTGTCCACAAAATGAGGATCATGACTTCTATTATCAGCTTTACTGTAGTTCTGTGGTGGCTAGGTACTTGCCTGCAAAGGTCTGACAAGGGTTAAATCCATCAATGTATGTGTACTGGGAAAAAAAGGACTAGATTTTATTAAAGGATTGAAACATATTCAATTTTTCATATTTCAGGAGGAATTAATAACCATTCTGGATTTTTAATATTTTCTTTATATGAATTTAGATAGAGTTAATCCCTCTCAATTTTATAAAATAAGTAGATTTTACGCATGTGATTGTCTAAGGTCTCTCTCTAAAATTCCATGTCCCTAGAATCCGCATATTCTCCCATGCCTGCTGAGTGCCTCACACCCTTCAAGGTCAAGTGCAATGAATGCCAAACTCATAGAACTTGTGCCTCAGAGACTGTAAATATTTACAGGCTCCTGCTTGTCAGCTGTTGTCCTTGTTATAACTCCAGCATTTTTTTTTTTTTCAGCTCAACTTCCAGTTGTGGAATATGGGGCAAGGTCAGGCTTTATTGGTGCCTTGAGGGTGAGGAAATATCTCCTTTTGTCCTCCTTTCCTCTTTTTGCCTCCTTCCCATCATTTACAGAATCACAGAATCATAGAATGGTTTGGGTTGGAATGTACTTTAAGGATCATCTAGTTCTACCTCCCCTGCTATTGGCAGGGATACCTTCCACTAGACAAGGCTGCTCTAAGTCCCATCCAGCCTGTCCCATGAACCTCAGACTCTCTCTAGACAGATTTTGACAGTGCAGCACATACTCCTCACATCTTTTGGCAGGTAATAGAGGATTGTGATATTGTTTGAGTCTCCAGACAACTTTTTCTCAGTAGGTGGGTATCCACATGTCAGGCAATGACTGAAATTTACAGATCTCTACACAATTTGATTTTGAACTAACCACTTTTAACTACTAAGCAAAGACTTCAGAAAACTTAAACACCACCATTAAATTCACATTGTCTACAGTCTGCAAAACTTCATGTGGTGAAGATCACGTTTAAAACACAGTTTCACCCTATAAATAAAGCTTTTAGATAACCCAGTAAGAAAAACACATGCTTTTTCACAGCAGCTGCAATTGTTCTTCCAGCTGTGCAATACATTCACACACTAGTACAGAGTCTGGTGTTTGGCTCTGCATCTCTTTGCAGAAGCCACACACATTCCTGAGTTGCATTTGGGCACTGTTTGACTGAAATGTAGTTGAGCTGCACATGAAAGCAACAGACAAGGTGGAGCATGGTAGTTTTGTAGCACATATTTGTAAGAATGCCTTTCCAGTACTCTTGTCCTGGTGCTTCACTATGAACTATGTATTCTGTTTTGGTTTTGACATGTCAATGAGTGCTAGTGCCAAACATTTTATTGATCTCTAGAGTAAGTGGACAGCTACTCATGCAGCTATTGAGGATTCTTTTTTTAGCATTTTTGTTGTGCTTCACTTGGAAGTCAGTAGGAAGACATCTTGTAAAAGGCAATATTTATTTAACACATGATATAGCAAAGATACTTGTTTACAAAGATAATAGATGCTGAGTTTGCAAATAATCCCACAAAATTAAAAAAAAATCTGATTTTTTTCTGGACTGTAGATTTCTTTGAAGTTGAGTAAAAAGAAAGACATATTTCAAACACAAACTTTATTAATGAGAAATGCAAGGCACGATTCTGTATAGAACTTGTACCTCACAAACTTATGATTGTATTGCTTTACAGAACTGAAAAGACACAAGTTTCTGAGTCACCAAGTTAGCTGTCATGGGCATTTTATCTCTTAATTTATATTAGCAGTTTTCATTGCTTGCTTCTGTGAGAAAAAGTTAAATATATGAAAGAAATACTGCAAATTATTAGAAACTACCCAATAAAATCTATAGATGTATTTTGTGATGGAAGAAGAATTAACTAGAGTGGAGAAGTTAGCCATTAACAAAGTATCCTATGTATCCTCATTGTATTTAGCACAGGTACAGGGTGAAAACTTTACTAATAATTTTCAGACACTCAACTAAATTTTAAAGATTGGAGGAATACTTGCAATCACATGATGTTCTTCATGTACTGAATAATTTGTTAAAGTATTAAAATTAAGTTGAGATTAAGAAAAGGATCTATATGCTTGGAGCAACAATTTTCAGGAAGCATAGTAAGAAGAGGTTTTCTTGCTCATGTGTATGTTGATTTGTGGATCCAAGCAGATAATAGACAAACCAGGGCTGATACTTGAAAAATATTTAAGATATGCCAAATCATACTTATGAATCATAAGAATATTAATCCTATTTATGATATGCCAGAATACAGAATAAAAATGCATTAATCTCCTAGCCATATATCTAATAGGTTAAAGCAGATTTTTTTCTATGCAAAATACAGCAAATTCATATATTGGAAACTTCAAGCTACCAGAGAGATGCTGGAACTGGAAATATGGAATCAAATCTTTCTCAAGACAGAGCTTCCAAACCCCATCTTTGTTATGAGTAGGCAATTAGGGGAGAAAAATTCAGAAATCACATTTAATTGCTAAATTCAGCTTTATATACATATGGAACAGAGTCTCCAGAGGAACACAACCTAAATCAAAACTTCATGTCCAGACACTGCTGCTAGGAGAATTCAGATCTTTTGTATGTACAGCTGTACAAATATATTTAACACATTCTCCCACAAATTTATGCTCAGACCTGTAATCATTTACTTGCAGGTTTAATTTTGTTGCTGTGCTGTTGCACTGTTTCCCATTGGAGTAAGAAAAAATAAAATTTTGAAATTAAGCTGTTTCATAGAAGACTTTACACATTTCTTGTCCTGTTCTTGCTCCCTGACATCAAGCAACTCTGAGTGTCAGACAACATAATTCTAAGCTCTGCTTAAAACCTGAGAACAGCCTAGTTCCATAACTGACACTGTCTAAAAAAACCCATGGCAAAACAAGGAATGAATGGAAAATAACTCTTTACAATGGCTGAAGCATAGAGCATAACCTCTGGACCAGACTCTGTATAATCAATTGCTAACTGATACTTTCTACGTATTCATCTCTACAATACCTTTGAGGTGAGTATATTTGTCCCAGAAAGAAGATTTTCAGTGCATTTTCCCATTAAATTTTGGGGCTGAAGTCTGCATTTCCCATCTCCCAGAAGCATCCTACAAGGCTGTGTTCATGAGATGCCTACTTCCCATTCTGCATGTTGAAATAATGTTGCTGTAGCAGAGCATGATCAATGACTAGAAAGAAAAAGCACAAGTGGCTGATATTGAAGGCTAGTGGTCAGGACAGGCTCCAAGGGTAGTGGAGATTCATACTTTGGTCCTAGCTAGCTGGAGCACAAAAAAAACACCCCAGAAACAATCCTGACATGGACCAGACTCCTTGGCAAGTCTGATCATTGAGCTTTTCTAATTTTGACATACAACTCCTTGTTCAGGAGTGCTGATGTTCAGCCCCACTGACAAGTGCCACATCATTGCTGGATAACTCCACACCTGCATGTACAGAACACTAAACTGGGGGCCAGCCATAAAGTCTGGAGTGCAATAGTAGTAACTACTGACTTTACAGCACGATATTAACAGGCAGCAGCTCTGGTCTGAGACAACAAGCACTCTCCAACAGTGGGGATTGACTAAGTCATCTTGTATTTAGGGAGAATTTTGCCATAAGTACCTGAGCATAGCATGCCTCTTGCTCTCAGACCCTTGACTATGTCTAACACTATACTTATGAGTACAGAGCTGGCCTATGAGGTCAAAAAGAAGAGTTTTATTTATTTAATCAGATTCTGCTGAGTCTGCTAGAGGTAACTGACTCCTAAAGAAAGAACAGATTTTTAAAAAAAGTATAAAAGGTAGCTATTTAAAACTGCCCTCTGTGCTGGGAATCACACAGAAAAGGAGTAAGGCTGTGAAGTATACATCTGGGTACTGATATCTATGGATCTTTACAAAAACAGATGTATTTCAGAACTACATTTCAGGCTTGTAGCTAAGGGCAAAAAAAGGTTTGTCATCCATGTATAGAATTCACAAGTGTAAAAACTGTAAAATTGCAGAAGGCAATTATTAAAATTATTTTGGAAGTAAAAATCAGTTTACTTCTTTGTAAAAAAAGTAATAGGCAAGTACAATACTGGTAATTATTGAAATCTGTGAGAGTACTGAGTTCACAAAGCACCCAAATTGGATTAATCTGCTCAAAATATAACGTTACAAAAACCATTTAAAGGATATGCATTTATGAACACATGTTTGTATTGGGTCTGGCTGAGATGGAGTTCATTTTCCCGTAACAGTCCTCACAGCGCTGTGCCTTGCACTGGTAGCTCGAAAGGGGTTGATAACACACCAAGCTGTGGGTGGGCAAAATCCTAGGAGGGGACACAATTGCAGCAGCTGATACAAATTAACCAAAGGGGTATTTCACACCACATGACATCAGCTCAAGTATAAAAGCTAAGGAAAGGAGGAGGTGGTGCTATTTGCTGTTTACTATGTTTGCTCTCATGAGCAGCTACCATGAGTGCTGAAGCTGTTTCCTGAGAAGTGGCTGGACTCGGCTGGCTCATGGGAAGTAGAGAATATCAGTGTTTTTTCTTTGTGCATGCACAAATTTTTGCTTTAGTAAACTGTCTTATTTCTATCTAGGAGTCATTCTTCCAGGAAAAATTTCCAGTTATTTTCTCTCCCCTGCCCAGCTGGGAAGGGGAAATTATTTCTTGGTGGGCACCTGGTGCATTGCCAACATCAACCCCCTGCAGTCCTTTTAGACACCTAATGTGAGGCATGAACCCATGACCCTGGGATGAAGAGTTCCATGCTCAGTCAAGGCTGAGCCCATCAGGAATGATACTAATGGCTCTGTGATAACAGATTTAAGAAGAAACTAGAGTTACTGTGCAGAAGTAATTGAGGCCAGAGAAGGAGCAGAGTGAGAACACATGAGAGGAGCAGCTCTGCAGACACCAGGTCAGTGGAGAAGGAGGGGGATGAGGTGTTCCAGGTGCTGAAGCTGGACCCTTGCAGACCATGGATGACTTTGGGGGTGCAGAGATCCACCTGCAGCCCCTGCAGGAGGCCACACTGGAGCAGGCTGTGCCTAAAGGACTGCACATCATGGAAAAGTGATGCCCACAGTAGTAGCTCATGGAGAACTGTTGTCCATGGGATGGACTCACATTGGAGAGGTTTGTGGAGATCTGTCTTCTGTGGGAGGGACCCCACACTGGAGATCTCTCTCCAGGGAGGTAAGGACTCCTCTCCCTGAGCACTGGCAGAAACAATGTGTGATGAACTGACCATAACACCCATTCTGTCTCCTTCTGTTCCTAGGTGAGGAGGTAGAGCTTGGGAAGGAGGGAGGGGTGGGGAGAAGATGTTACTTCTCAGTATCCTGTTCTGATTTTGTTAGTAATAAATTCAATTACTATCTCTAATTCAAGCCTATTTTGTCCATGATAGTATTCAGTGAGTGATCTCTCTCTGTCCTTATCTCAACCTTTGTGAACCCTTTGTTATTTTTTTCTCCTCCCCATCCATTTTTGGAGGGGAGTGACAACAGTGGCTTGTGTGAGTACCTGGCATCCAGCCAGAGTCAACCCACTACAGTGTTTAATGGTTTATTTTGTTTAATCTTCAGAGGCCTCTAAATTTAATTTTAGACAAACTGGCAAACTTTTACCTGACTAAAGAATACTAAATAAAGTCTAAAGAGGGATTGTTAGGATCAGAATGACTGTTTTTCTCCACCTATTTTATTATGCACAGGTATTGTAAAGATGTTACAAATGCTGTTAGAGAATTAAGCTATCTTTATAGCTGTTTCATTTACTCCTAGCACTGCAGAACAGTTGAGCATACCAATGAGCACAGGCCTTCCACCAAATGACTTTTACAATAGAAAGTCCCCCACATAAACTAGGTCATCTAATTCCCATATTCTTTCTATGCTTGGGGTTTTTTCCCCTCATTCTCCTGTCCTGGATCTCTTCCAGGACACTTTGCAGACAAGAGCTGGCCTAGTCATATCACTACATCATCAGATAAAAGTGGGAAGAACGCTAGAGAACTGCAAACACATTTCAAAACAGCAAATATCTCTAGACCAATTTGAAAAACATGCTGGAAAAAATCAAGCATAAGCATATTTTTATTCCCTCTACATGGAAGAGCATTATTCAGTATCAATACATTACCCTTAACAAACAAACAAACAAAAAAAGCACACACCTGCCAAATCTTTGGGTAAAGAGCTGCCTCTGAACAGCAATTCTACAATTTTCATTGTGTTGTTTCATGGCAGCACTGAATAGTAGGTTTTTACAGGGGCAAAGCAGCATCAGTCAGCCTGGCACTGAGCTGTAGTGCGAGGCTATTGACCTGCTCCAAGGGAATGATTCCATAATACAGCTGGTGTTACTAGAGCCACAGCTCCTACTCAGGTGAAAGTACTTAAAAAATATCACAGCAACCTTACAATGATGAACATCACTGTACACTGAAAAACAAAACTGCCACTATTCAGGCAAGGCAGCCCAAATACAAAATGTAAAATACCCAGGGTAAAGATCAGAGATCTTAGACCTGACTTCTGTTTTCCAAGTGTCAGCTCACATTACAGTATATTCCTTCCAAAAAATTTTGCATTTGTGTTACGATTCACTCTGTGTTTTTATGGTATTAGTTTTGTTGTAATTGTGTTTGTGCTGACACAAGAGGTGTGGCTTTCAGCTTAAAATAGATATTTTTCTTAGCTCTGTGGTAGTTAAGTTACCCTATGTAAACTCAGGTAGGGAGCCTCAATGTGTCTACAAAATCAGTATTGCACTTCTGTTTACTAAACCAGTTCTACTGTCTGTGGTGCTTCCACATACATTTATGTACTTGTTAACAACAGGCTCACACAGTCATGTAGGGCAGGGGAAGAAAACTTGATATGGCTTTCCATCCCTACAGTCACTATGATTATTCTTGGGTGCAGTGGATTAAGGCTCTGATTCAGTTTCTTACAGCAGAGAGCAGCATCTTGCCTCTGTGCAAGGCTACAGCTGCTATCTTTTCGTTTTATTAACCTGAAGCATTGCACCCTTGCTGTTTTCCTTTCTGTCAAGCACTGTTTGAAGAAATTGTATTTGTTCTGTACAGAAAGAAAAAGATTGTATCAGCAGTCGTTTATTTACAAAACTGTGGTCAAAGTTACATTTATTTAAGTAATACTTATGGCATTTTACATTCAAAGAAGTATATATGCTATCTTTCACTCTCTAAACTAGCACTTCCATTAAATTGCATTTGAAACTGCAAATGTTACTGTCCCCAGAAGGCACAATGATTCTAAGCTACCAAAAGAATTTTTAGCTCAATGGATAATTAATCTTTGAGGCTCTTTTATAAATACTATATAGCAAGATATTAAAAAAAGCCACCAAAAACCCAGACCTGAAGCTGAATTACCAAGAATAAAATTAGCAGTTAACTAGCTGAAGGGAAAAGGGTTTAGTAATTCCTGTACTTCACCATATTCTCTGAAGAAGTACTTTTCCTTCCTTTATGCTACAGAAGCAGAATTTTAAAACTTTGCTTTTAGTACCTTCAGAAAACTACTGATTCTCAATATAATCTGGAAGAGTTTCACAGGAGTTTATATTCTGCTAATAATTGCTGTTAAATAAAAGGTGTTTGTGAATTTGCAGAAAGCATGACAGAGTCAAAGACTTCTGTGTACTCAAAAGAAATTTGAACATTTCTGTAATGATGGAAACTAAAGACTAATATTGTAGTTCTCTAGAGTGCTTATTTTTTACTAATACAAGCCTAATGTTTTCAATCAGTTTTCTTTTCACATCAAAAAACAGGTAGTTGAACTTTGCATTCCACTCTTGATAGTTTGTATTAGATCATTAATTTCTTAACATAATTTTGAAGACAAATGATTTCATGTCTGCTTAGTAAAGAAAGCAGATCACTGAGGAACCATTTGCATTAAACTGGCATACATTATATTACTTCATTCTCAAGTGACGGTATATTCCTTTTGGCAGTTAATAAATAACTTTGAAAATATTTATGGTAAAATCATTTTGTTACAGCCTATTTGAAATATTTGCCTTTCATATGAAATGTTATCTTTTAAAACTCCCTTATTAATTACAATAGTAAAAGAAAGAAATAGAAATTACTTATTTTTCTCCTCCTGTCTTCTTGACAGCACAATACATGCCAACTTTGTGCACTAATGGCAATTCCTGCTGTAGTATATGTGCATTCCATGCACTCAAGGCAATCTTTAAATTCTTGCTTCACTTTAGTGGGCATTGTTCTTTTCTTTTCTATCATGTTCAGGTATAACAATAATATTATGGCTTGGCTTCTGTCACAAAAAGTGTGATTTAAGTCACCAGCAATCAATTCACTCATCTGAAACATAACCTGTCTGTTACTTTGCTGTTTCTCTTTGAATTTAGTTTGCTGAAGTCGGCCATCAGGGTTACTGGGGCAAACCAGGTGGCAGGCAGGCATCCCACTGGCTATCACCTACCATGCATTAATGAAATATAATTAACTGCATTTGATTTTTGACCTGAGCTATGCATGTGATCAGTTTTCTAACTGGTTTTAATGTTAAGAAATATGCATATCCATCCCCTCTTTTAGTACACTCATGGGGTATGTAGGCAGCACCAGGCAAGAAGTGGGCATTTTTCATTTACATTGGCCTAATGACCACTTCTGCCTCTGCTTTAGGAGAGCTGAGGATTACTGACAATCTGAAACATCCCTAAGAGATTAAGCTTTTTCTTCAGGTGTGGATATCTACAATTGATCACCCATTTTCCTCTGCAGCAGTGGCCAGAAAACTGGTAGAAAGTTGTATAGCTAAGCAGATCATTCTATAGCAAATAATTTTGTGTTTCAGAGCTGACATAACCCAATGAAGAGGTAGGAAAAAAATGCTGTTGCATATCACACTTCTAGAGCTTTCTTTCTGACTGAAGAAAAAAATCAACAGAGAAAAACATGGTCCCTGTAGAGGATGAGGCTAAAAGATGTTGCTATCCTTCACGTGAAGAACAAAGTGAAGAAAAAAAAAAAAATCAGTCTCAGGCCTTCTTGTAGTAAACTCCTCTGATCTGTTGTCCCTGACAAATATAATTAGAAAGTTGGCAGTCATGTAATAAATATCCACCTATAAATATCTGAGATGGTGGCCACTGCTATTACATGTTATGCTAATTAGGCCAGTTTTTAGTAAAGCAAAATCCTGGCAAACGTCATTCAATTATGTGCTGTCCTTTCTTCTCTGTTTCTAGGACATTTGCATAAATATGTATTTTTAAGGCAGAGAGTAGGCATTTTTCAGAATACTGTCTAGGTTTAGAAGCTTCTGAAAGAAAGGGGATCTTTTGGGCAGGTCTGGATTAGCTGATAAGAGCAGAGGTGCTGAAGATCTTCCTGGTTTGTATATAGTCATTGCAAGCATGATATCTGAAGAGAATAACACTCTGTTCCTTCTTGAATTTGGGGGAGGAAATAGGAACTGGTATTAAATGAATGTATTAGATCCAGGATCAAAATGGAAATAAAAATACAAATCTAAAAAAAAAATTTGAAAAATTACATGAACACAGATGAAGCGGGTATCTGAAGTAATTATTTTGTTTAATTTATTAATCTTTGTGTTTTCATTGAAAACACTTAAACATTTTCCTCTTACATAATTTAACAAAGCAACGGACAGTTATATGAATGTGATCCTGCATCAAATGAGTTCAAAAGCAGTGAAACTGATACACGTTTAGCTGATGGCATGTCAAGTGCACAAGGAGTACCTCTGAAGGTAAGAGTGACTGCTGAGCTGTGATTTATACGCTTCAGTATGAATGACATTCATTTTATGAATGCAATCAAAGCAGTCACAACAGACAGATGGTGTCTGGCCTGCAGAAGTCAACTGACTTCAGACAGGTTCTTAGAGCCTGATACAGAGAGGGCTGATACACAGAATGTCCTGAAAAATGAAACTGAAGCTTAAATTGTAAGCCTTAAAATCAGCAAATAGTTACAATTTCAAATACAATTTATGATATTTTGTCTTTCTTGTTTTTCAATGTTCTGGGCTGAAACACAGAAACAGAACTAAATAAAAAATCCAAAAGTAATGAAAATCAATGATTCTAGAGAATTCTCTCCTTGCTTCATGAAAATAAAAGGTGAATGCCAAACAGAGTTTTGACTAGTATTTATGATTGCAATTAAATTATTGTCATTAAATCAACAATGACAGCCACAAGGCAAAAGTTTCTTGTTAAAATTGCCTTTTCTCCCTTCTTTTTCAAGCAAGAAGTTTTCTTAAGTTCTACAGAGGAGAGGAAAACATACAATTTTCTCCTTTGTATTAGCTCTTTTCCTGTTTCTCTACAAAAGTATTCAACCACACTTGAATTATCCAACAAAAGGATATACAAATGTAACAGGAGAGTCAGTCTGTATATCCCAATCACTATGATCAAGCCTATCAACTACACTATAGAAGAGTTTACATTTGCTGGATTGTTATGTTCTGTTTTAGAGATATCTTTTCATCACCAAACAAAACATCAAAAGATTTTAGGCTTTGACATCCATATCCAGGATGTGTTTCAAAATCTTTCATCATCCACTGAAACTGGATTAGCACCAGAAAGTATTTAACAGTTTCTACCTGACTAGAGAAGAAACTGACAGACCTCTGGCTTAGCAAGAATTTATAAAATGTGATTATTAATTTCAAGATAGAGCACTCTTTAAATTGAATTCTTCAGCATTTTTGGAGGGAAGATTGACTTTAAAATTATGATTTGATGAAGAGCTGATGAAGAATTTGACTGAAGATAACATCAAAATCCAGCAATAAAAAAAATTAAAGTAATAAAGTACAGACTGGGAGAACAAATTTAGCAATTTGGGATGTGCTTATAGAAGTTTCAGGACAGAAAGGAAATGTGGCTTTTTAATTTCATTTCCAAATATTACCCTTATTTCAACTTACAGTGCACCAGAACAGTGGATAAAATTAGTCTTTAAATTCATCCCTTTCCTTACAGAAAAAGAGAACTAAATGTTTACTGGTTTGCGGTTCAGCAGGGATGGCCCCAAACTTGGCCTCTTTTTAGCCACTGAAATATATGGAAGTGTTTTCAAGAAAACCACATGATCTAGGAGTAAAAGTGATAAAATAATGTCATTGAAATTTTCTGTATTAAAAAAAAAAGAAAATAAATAAAAAGGAACATGAAAAGACTGCTTTCCTGAAGAGTCAGACCTGGATGGTACTATCTTAATTGCTGAAAATTCCTTGCTCTAATCATCGGTCCCAAATGATGCCTTTGGCTGTAAAACACAGCTCAGCATTGCTTGAAAACTGGGAAGATGTTGTACTGCAGCTGAAGTTCACAAAATTAACTAATGTGTGTTTAAAAACTGCAATTGCTAAAAAGTGGAAAAAATATGAAATTCTTGAAACATTATATGAAAACAAGGCAACTGCTTGTAGAAAATGGATTCAAAACTCCTGCAGCTTCTGAACTGGTAAAATATGAAAATCTGCCTATAAGGTATGGAATTGCCTTTTTTATAAAGCTGCTCGAACATGAAAAAATTACAATTTCAACTTTCAAGAATTAATTTAAAATACAGTTTTCATTATTCTTTTACTTAAATATTTTATAGCATTATAACTGAACATTATGGATTCTGTCAAAAAGACAGAAAACAGTAATGTTCAAAATCAGAAATATAATGAGAATGCAATTTGCCATGATTCACTGTAATCTAATCATTACTCCTTGTGTTAATACAGACAGAATAATTGAAACAATTGTGATTTTTAAAAGTATTTATTTAGTTAATTTATAAAATAATTTTGTCCATTGCAGTTCATGATTTACAGAAGTAATTTGTTTTCTACAGTACAGTATTAAAATTAATCTATTAAAATAATATTTCCAGAAATATTTATTGACAAATAGCCTAAAATATAAATTCAAGGAGAAATCTGAAATACTGAATTTCATGTTTGTTCAATAAATCATAACCTATAATTTATGTACATTTAATTTATTACATGTACATTTGATCTCTGTTATCAATTGCTTGAAGTAACTACTGTTACAATTTTTTCAAAACCTAAGAGGTAAGGAAATCTGGTAAATATGTATATTTGAGCCAGCACTTTAAATTACTATTTTCTGTGGCTAAAAACAACACCAAAAACCCCCTAGACCACTAGAAATATAAAACCATCAGAACCAACAAAACTCTAACAGTATTACACTTAATAGTAGATTTCATTATTCAGCCATTGTCTACATAGCAAGTACATGACTAAAAGATATAGTTACTAGTCTTGAGTCTCAGTATGTGTTGTTTTATGTAGGTCACTGCAGTTTCAAATTTGTCTGGTGTATTTCAATAGCTTCAGACCTATTGTAGAGGTACCTTTGCAATTCATACAATTTATAAAATGCTTGCCCATACCAGTTTCCCACCAACACTGTGAGATACTAAGGTCCAGTACTCAGCTCACTTAAGGTCTAGTGGAACGAGTGATCTATCCCAGCTGTAGATTTGAATCTGTTGACATGCTGAGTTACTTTTGATCCCGATGCAAGTTTCTGTGTGTATATTATGAGCACTACAGTATATGACCCTATGTAGCTCCTGAGTCAGAGCCGTTCAGTTAACTGAAAAAATCCAAATGTTTACTTGTAGCAGTGCTGCTGAGCCATTAGCTGTGACTATTATTAAACTGTAGAAAAAAGTTCTGCGTGTTAGCGTGTTTATTCTTTCACAGAAAAAAATGTTAAGACCCCGACTTTAAGATCAACATTGCCGCTGACGATTAATGGCAAGTGACAGTCAAAACTGAAAGAACAAAGCATCATTTTCAAGTATCTGACAGAGCATGAAGAACTGGCAAATCTTAAATTCTCTCCTGCTGTCAGATACCATACAGATACCATACTGGACTACATTTTGTGCATATTGTAAAATTAGCTAAAATACTAAAACACACAGAAGAATAAGAACATACTTCAATAAGACTGATTCGTATCTGGGTGCTGGTATTTTGAACATATTAAGACGATATATTTATCTTATCACCATTTAAATTTGCAAGCGTCCCATAGGCCAAAGAAAACAAAAAAACCTAATAAATATGCTGAAAAACCCCATACCTCAGTATGAAATCCTGACCCCTTCTCCAACTAAGTACACACCGTCCAAATACACTGAGAATGCCAAGCTACAGGGGCCCCTCTGCGGGGAAACCCGTATTTCAGTCAGCAGCATCCGTCAGCTAAAGCAGGAGTGCAGGGACAGATGCTGGAGGAAGGAAGACACGTAAAGTGGTGGCCGATTTCAGAACCACTGTGTGTTTCTGCGTACAAGTAGGTCAGTGCCATATCCGTACTAAAGCGAGATTTTGTCCAGATTTACATGCAGAATACAGCTATCACTAGGCTCATTTCAGTGTAAGATGATGGTGCTAATTAGGCTCCTGGTGCTGCCAGTGCTGCCCCATCTCCCAGCAGGGTCACACAATCAAGGGGGGGCACAAGCTCTCGGCTTCTGCGGCACGGCAACACCAGCACACCTGGGCCACGGCGGCCGACCCCAGACCCGCCGCCCGAGCCGCGCTGAGGCCGCGCCTGCGCTGCCTCCGGCCCTGCCACGCTCCCCGCGCTTCGCGGAATTCCCTCATGCGGCAGCGGCCGCTCGAGGGCTCGGAACGGCACTCGGCAACTGCCCGCTCCGCTGCCCGTCCTTGTCATTGGTACAAAGGCCTGGGGTAAGTCCTACAGCCAGGCATAAAGCCAGCTCGCGAGGGAAGCGGAGCGGCACGGAGGGGCTCGCCAGGGGAACGGCGGTGGCGGTGTCCACCGGGACCCGCCCGTCCCTCGAGCACCTGCTCGGGCAGCGCCTTTCCGCGCTGGTGCGCCGCCTGGGCGGCGGGGCGGGCTCGGCGGGGCCGGCGGGCCGCTCTCGCCGCAGCCCGGCACGGGAAGCGCGGCCGCGGCCCCTGGGCGCGGGTGCGGGGCAGCGCGCGCCCGGAGCGGCGCGAGGGGCGGGGCGGGGCGGGGCGGGGCGGGGCGGCGCGCGGGGGCGGTGCCGCGCGCGGCCGTTGGGAAGTGGCGTCACGGCGGGCGCGCGCCGGCTGCGCGAGGGCGGCGGATTCGAACGGCGGAGGGGGCGAGCGCGGCGCGCGCGGCGGGAGAAGGAGGAGAAGAGGGAGAGGAAGGAAAGCAGGCAGCAGGAGGAGGATGAAGGCCACGGTGCCCCGCCTCACTTTGCGGAAAACGCTAAAGAAGCACAAGCCGCAGTTGCGCCTGGCGGCGAACGTCGACCTGCTGGTGAGGAAGGAGACGGGGCGGGGGAGAGGCGAGGCCGCCGCTGCCCCGGAGAGCGCTCCTGCTTTTGGCCTTGGCGGCAGCTGCGAGGGTGACCTGGGCACAGGCGGCCCCAAACAGGGACGATTACTCCCTAAATGTTCCGGCCTGTGCGCCCTGGAGCACTTTGGGTGTGAGGGGATGTGGAGTTAGTACTAATGGTGCTTCTGCAGAGACCCACAGGAGGGAGGGAGGCAAAGACTGGCGGGACAGACGGCAGGTCTGAACGAGAAAATACTGATAAGCAGAGGTTGCCGCTCTCCGCTTTGCTGGTGGCTGCTGAATTGTAGGTATTTGGCGGTGACCTTGGGGATTCAGGCTGATGCATGGCTTTTGTGTCACTCCATGTACGCACTGGTGTTCAAGGAGTTTGGTGTAGACACAAGGAGAAATAGCGCTTTGGAATGTTGGCTGTATATTATGGCTGCTAGGTGCATGTGTTTGTGTAGATCAGTTCGGGTGAACAGGTAGTCAGCTGAGCTGTGAGCGATTAATTGCTAAGCTGAAGTGCTCATATTTTTTTAGAAGGCCGTCTAAGTAATCTCTGCCCTAAACTGTGGGATGACAAGTCTTGTTAGTAATCTAGTGAGGGGTCCTGATCATGGTGTAAAAATGCCTGCCAAAAAGGTGGGGATAAAAAAGCCAAGTTTGCAAAAACAGGCCAATAAAGCTGAGTTGCTTCTGACCTGCTCTAAGGGGTTTGTGACACAGGTAGGGTTTGTCTCACCAGGAAATTACTTGACTACAGCAAGGAAACCTGACCTCAAGAGAGCTTGTGTTAGTTGCTGTGTTGAAAAAGAAATGCATAAAAAAGATACTCTTTGAAATAATTTGGTAGACTTGACTTGCTGGACTGTGATGTCCTGTTGTTTACAAATGCACGTGGCTCTTAACCATTAAAGCATTAACACATGCTGTATACTAGTATGGTCCCTGACTTCTCTTTTCATATTTAAATAAAAGTTGTGTCTTGCAGCATCTTGAAGGTTGGTATCTGGATATATGAAGGTGAATGTAAACATATAAAATTAAAATAAGTAATGTGAGATTAAAATGAAAAAATATTGCAATTACATGAGAGCATTTAGATTTGAATGTAAACATTAAGTATTTTTCTAATGGAGTGCAGCTAATAAAGAGGTGATTTCTTCCTAATGTTTTTGCTGCCTTTGGATTTTTTTGTGGAATAGGTACCTGTCCCTTTGCTACTCATGCTCAGACCTACTCAAAGCCTACTCAGTGGAATTAGTCAACTAATAAAATGCACACAATCAAATTTTTTTTTTCTTTTTAAATCCTTGGTAACAGTTGGTCTGTTTCCAGGGTAATGAAAATTTGGCTTCAAAGTAGTGTGGCAGTCTGAAAAGGGATAAGTGAGACGTCCCTCCAAATCTTGGCCTTTAGTTCCCATCTCTTCCTGGCCCTGGCACTAAAGTCCTCTGAGCTGCAAAGAGTCAGTGAATTGAATTCACTGAAACTTCTAAACAGCAACAATCAGATCCAGCTTAAAATATGGCTGTGCAAATGTTCATTGCAACATAAAGGATGAGATCAGAATAAATTTTAATAATGTCCTGGAAACTTAGATTATCTTTTCGGGTGACTTAGATTATCTTTTATGTTACAAGGCTTGGCTTTTTAATTTTACCTTTAAATAAGAATATCCAGGTGTGGTGGTTGTCCATGATGTTCTTCAACTAGGCATTGGTCTAAAAGCTCTTTAGCTCTTTATTTCCATGACTGAATAATCAACACAGCTGAAATTATGCCTCTTTTTGGAAGAAAAAAAAAATGGTGAGTTTAATGTGTAGTAAGACAAGTAACAAATTTTGAGAGTATATTTTCTAGTGCCTATGTTATCCTCTGCAAGCCCTGTAAGAGTGGTTAAATTGCATACATCAGAAATTTATATAGTAGCTGTCTTAACAAGATGGAGCCATATACATTTTGAGCTGAGAGCTTATGTCTTCTCAAGGGAAGTATGAGAAAAGTGTTAGTTCAGTTTCTGGGCTGTCTTCCAGAAGGGTCCATGCTTTATGTCTGAATCTACTGCAGTATGTGCCCATTTGAATAAAGTGGTTTGCCTGCCTTAGGAGAAAATTAGATTGCTTTCTTTTTTCCTGACTTTCAGTGATTATTTTTACTCGATAAACCAGTGTCTTCTTACATGATCATAACTAACAGGTTTGAAAGGAATAAGAATTCAGATAATTTTGTTAAATACTTGATGTTTCTTCACTTTTCATCAAGTTTCTTCTCAAAATATGAAGCTTTGTCAGAACCTGTTTTGTAAGTGTTAACATATATCTCTTTGCACAGTGTAGCTATCAAATTTCCTCGCCTTTCTCAGGAAACTGTTTTTGGTTTTGTTGGTTTTTTTTTAAGGAGTATGATAATGTCTTTGGGTGAAGAGATGCAAATTGTGTTTTAAGTTTTTTTCAAGGCTCCTTTCGAAAATAAGAGGTAATAATTTTAATACTGAAGTTCAGATACTCCCCCGATGGTCAAAGAAGAAAATATACAAGCTTTGTTCTAGCTTGCAATTAGAGAAGGGAAGCAGGATCTCAGCTGCTTCTTTTATGCTAGAAGGTCACTTGTGTGTTTCCATTGCAGGAAAGGCTTAAAGTATTGCACTGAATGGTCTCTTTTTCATTTGTTATCACCATAGAATAATTACTATCAGTCTAAAGAATTGTTTTGAAGCTAGGCAGTAAAACAAAATTACAGTGGTTTTCCCTGCTGTTCCTCAGTTCTGTTGAACAAGTGTGTGTAAGCTACTGAGTAAACAGTGCTATGGAATTTTTACATATGTTCTTAAAATTTTGTGGCCTTTCTTTTCTGGCAAGTAAACATTTTGTAAGGTGATTTTCATGACTAGTTAGTTCAAAACTCTCAAAAAATTTCATGCAGATGGACAATAATTTAATATGTAATTAAGCAATGTACTTAAACAGATATGGTATTGCTTAGTTACTTGCCTGTAGCTGTCCTAGTCATGGTATTCAGTCATTTTGCCTTTCACTAGCCTTTCTCAACTGTGTTGAATAACCTGGAATATTTATTAACCTGTGTGCTCTGTTGTGGAATGTTGTGGTTATAGTTATGTGATTGTTAATTCTGTTGGAGTACAGGGGAAGCTTTTCCACATGCATCAATTCGATTTGAAAATAAGAAAATAAAGGTGCAGTGATTCTGAGAGAAGATGCAGTTTTTAAAGGCAATTTTAAATTTAACCCTTTTGCCTTTAGGTATCTCAGAAGAAGGACATGCAAGTATGGAAGCTTTTGTTTCACCTCTCACTTCTCTTTCAGGTTGTTCCTGAAATGTCATCTCTATGTTGATATGTTTAACAATGAGAGTTCTAATGTTGAGTATTATTTTAGTGCCACTGCTTGGTTCTGCTGCAGATAATTTCTGTGTGAATCATTACAGACTGGTTCTAAACCAGCTTTTATATTTTGTGAAATAAATCTGCAAGGACATCTGCTTTTTGTGTAGTAGATGCTTCCAAATGATGTCACATATTATGGAAATTTATCTATTGCACTCTCTTCCTTTAGTTCAGGATATTTTAACAAATCACCTAAACTGCTTGTCATATGAACGGAGATCTTGTGACAGGAGCGTGTAACAGATTCTTTGTGCTGTAAACCCATTGCCAAAGTATTTCTTTTAAACTCTTAATTTGTAACTTTCCATATTACATTTTTCCAGTCTTTACAGATAAGGTATAGTAGAATAAATACATCACTTTTTTTCATACAAATAAAATTTTCATATATTTCAGTAATATTTTTCCAAGCTCTTGATTGAAAAAGTGTATTTGTCTGCTTTATGTAGCAGAGGTAATGTTGTTTGAAAGTTTAATTTACAAAAAGTACAGTTATCGATTTTTCAGATTGGATTATTAAAGTACTTCACATAATGCCTGTATAAGGCTAGGGGTTTGTATTATAGGTCCCTGATTAATTACTACACAAATGTGCTGTTGGCTGACAGTTTTAGTCCAGGCTGGAGCAGTTCCTTGCTTGCCTGCTGCAGTTTTTTCCTACTTCTGTATTAGCAGAACAGCAGTCCATAAGGAACAGAATACTGCCCGACCAGTTCTTTCAATGCAAAAAAGCTAAGTGATGAGCTGGGAAAAAATAGATGGAACCTCCTGACACAAGAATTCCAAGTTCTGGAGAAATTAATGTCAATGTCGCCTTACACTGGAAAGGGGCAGAAGCCCTTGAACTTATCTGTAGTCCATTTGGCGATAAGGCAGGAATGAATTTGCTGTTCGTAAAAGTCTGGCCGTTGTCGTCACTGTAAACTCACTGTATTTACTAGTAAGCCAAAAGACTCCTTATTCTCTGGTATTTGTGTTTACATTCTGTTACTAAAAACTGCTAATAAAAGTCAGGTTGATTCCTCTTAGATCAATTGTGGTTTACATGATCATTTCTAAAGCACTTTATGATTTAAGTATACTAAATTTAAACTCCGTTTACAGGAGTTTTGCATGAAGGGAATGTCTTGGAAATTTACTGAGGCTTGAACCAAGTGATAATTTTTTTTTTTCTGAGAACACCTTTCAGGAATTTGGAAGCAGTGCAATACACACATTTTCTGTTGCAAACAATGAATCTTTTAAAAAAATCAAACTGTATTTAAACAGCTTGAATAATTTTTTTTTTTTCTTCTCTATTTAAAGGTTCATTTGAACTTCTTACTGTTTCTGCATCGGCTAGCAGAAGAAGCCAGGACAAATGCTTTTGAGGACAAAAGTAAAATAATTAAACCTGAGCACACCATATCTGCAGCGAAGGTATTATCACACTTTTAATATTTTTCATTTTTGTATAACATATTATGGAAGTATATACAAAAGCTTTCTGTGTTAAAGTGGATATTTGGTTTATAATCCAAAACATATAACACTCAATATTTTGTCCATCGTTGGCATATTTTACTGTTATCAAGACAACAAATTGCCCTATTAAATATAACCCAATTTTTCTTGATTATTCCCTTTTTAAAGTTATAATTTCAGTATATGGATAAGTCTACAAAATGGTTTACTAGCAAGCCTTCTTGGCCTGAAAGGCAGTCCAAAGTTGGAGGATGCTTATTTCAGCTGATACTACATCAAGGAAGCATTCTGTCTTAACTTCAGTGATATAAGTGAAGCTTTATGGAACAAGTGAGAAAAGTTCAGAGAGGTTCAAATACCTTTCTTAAATCTTTAGTTCTTACCTGCTTAGTCTGAAATAAGTTCATAGTAGATTCTGGCAGCGTTGTGTGGATACTTCTTGAATAAACAGATACTTTGTGTGATGTATTTGGCAAGGAAAGAAGTAAGGGAGAATTAGACTGTGGATTGTTTATGGGTAGTTCAGCTTAACAAAAATTGCTGTATGAATATCTGTGAAGAAGGAATTCGCTGCATTGCAGAGTATGATGAGTTTAGTGTCTGTGCTAAATAAGAGAAAAGGGAAGGGGTTATGCAGCTAGAAAGAATTAGTGTCAAAATATGACTGAAATCCTTTTGTAATCTGTAGCTCATTTCACTCCCTACAGTATGTCTGCTTTACCTTGGTGTCATGAAGGAATTCAGTCTATTTTATCTTTTTAACCACCTTCTGCTGAGCAAATTGGGAGGACAAAACTTGATGTTACCTGATAGTTTTGTCCTGTGGCTTCTGTTGTCTTAACTTTTTTTTTTTTCCTTCTTCTGAAAGGATTAGTTTGATACTTTTCTATTACTATAGTGACAGAAACATATGCAGGATATGTAGGGTAGCCAAGTGAATGTTGCAGTTGGAGTCTTACACATTTATGTTTTCTTTTTAACTGCAATCTTAACACTTTTTGAACATTTTTGTCCTCTATTTATTTTTTTAAGGTGAGAAGAAAGGAGAAACTGCCTGCATTTTAATAATTTTAACACTTAAGTAGTCCTACTTGGCCTTTGAAGTTCATTTTTCAATTTAAGCTCCAAACCAAAAAATGTCCTTCCAAAGGTCTGTGTGCTCTTGATATAGAAAGAAATGAGGAATTGCAAACAAAAATCAAGCATAATAGTTGTATTATTGCAAACTTTATTTTTGCTTTTTGTCTAGGCCCAACAGGGTCTAGGAATTCAAGATTCAAGGAATCTACTGATGGCTCGAGAGCACTATTGCCATTTCTCAGGATTAATTTGCAAAATAAGCCTTTTATTTTACAGAATTCTTGCTTATGAATGTTCTTGCTTAAAAAAAAGCAAACCCTCAAATATGAAATCTTTATGTATCCTTTTGCTTTATTTCTCATGTTTTGTCTAGATTATTAGCCTTGGCAGCACAGCTGTTGGAAACAGATTGGCTAGGTGAACCTTTGGTCTCAGTAGCTCAGCATTTTGAATCTCTGTCTGCTGCCTGCTGCCTGAATTGTATTGACAAATACACTTTTTTGTTTTTTCTTTGCAGGTTATTTTAAAGAAAAGCAGAGGCTAGAAAACAGACCACTGGAATTTTAAAGCACATTTTCCGATGTTTTCTGACTAACTTGAGTTATACTGTGAATCAGCTTAGCACTTGTGGAACTGTGTAGTTTTGTTGACATCTATCTCCTGATTATCTTGCTGTTTCTTAAAAAAAAAGTCTTAGAATATATATTTTCATACACTTCTTGCTTAATTTGAAAGTTTATGTCACTTGTCACTTAAGACTTTTGATGTACCTTATTCCATAATAATGGAGGAATTCTTATACCATAGATACCCTTTGGGTACAATGTGGCATTTATTATTAAAAGTGTGAAACTTCCTAAGGGAAACTGGTTTAAAAAAAACCCCACAGATTTCACTAAATCCAGTATAGATTGTGGAGTTCAAAGCCGATTTACTAGCTAAACAAAATTATGGCTTTCAAAACAATCACTGTAGAAACAAGTGTATTAAATACCTTGTCTTCAGTTTATTTATAGATGTCTTGATAATCTTAAAATGACTTTGGAACGTAGGTTAAAACTTCTGGGGAAGTTCTGGTGTTCTGGGGAAAGAATGCATAGTTGGTAATTTAAATCATAGTCTGAACTGTTAAGCTGACTTGTTTGATATGGTATATGAGACAACTTGGTCTGTAATTCAGTTGGTGTGGACAGATGCACAGGTTATGGAAAAAGATCTGGCACAGCTGATGTTTTTGAAGTTAGATCTTGTAAAAATAACAAAGATAAGTTGGCATGAATACCAAGCTATTTCCTTCCCCCTTTTGAGTGTCATGCTAACTTGTCAGAAGTCTGGAAATGTACATTTAATGAAAATGTCTTCTTAAATGAAGATTATATTCTGTTCCTACTCTGATATTTGTAGTCATTTGCTGAACACTTTGCTTAATAAATATATTAATAAAGTTATAGGTTAATCCTACAGTTTGAGCTGATAATGCAGTTTTGGGGAATATATGTTAACTGATCTTTGATACGCACAGTGAACTATTCTTAAAATAAAACATCTTTAAAAGCATAATATATTGAGTCTTAATTTTGTTTGACCCCTTACCAAGTATATTCTTGAAACTCAGCAAAAAAAAAAAAAAGGCATTTTAGAAGTATTTTTGTAGTCTAAAGAAAGTGTACCAATGCTAGTACTTATAATTTCATATCATGTCCATGTACTTTTTAATATTCTGTAAAACCTTTGAAAAGTCATCCACTTCCAGTGCAGAAAGGAAGGAAGGCTTACTCTCCTGCTTTGCTTAACTCACAGAACTTAGTGCATTTGGATTCTTGTAAGGTTTGACTAGATTCTTTATTCTGCATTTTCTTCTCTTACTTTCTTGGAATCCACAAATAAGGCCAAGAATGTACACATGTAAAGGATATGTGGACTTAATAACCTGAAGTACATTCTCAGGAATAAGGAAGATATGACTAGGTATTTATATTTTTATTTGTAATTACTGTCTTTGATTTTACAATTTTATTGCAACACTAGATTTTCCTTAGAAATATCATCTAATTTTCCCTGAAATATTTTCTTAGAGTCTTGTATAATCAATACCTTCCTCGTCGTACAATTGTTTGAGCGATATAGCATTTTTTGGAACTTGTTTTGATACCCACTTTAACTTTTTCTTTTTTGAATTTTCTAGGAGCAAGATCCACTCTGAACTTAGTGGAATATTCTCATTGTCATATAGTAGATTGATTGATGATCAGCTACTGTTGGGGAAGGGAAGCAAAAAAGGATTAAAAGCAACCACCAGCGTACTTTTAAAATATTTTATACAGTGTTTTTGGCCTGTATTCATGGTTAAGAAGCTGCCTATTTTTAATAGGAGAGGGATTTGGATAGGACATTGTGAATGTTTTGTAATAGCTGGAGCAGGCAGGTATAAAAAAGACCTGGGTAGAGAGGCAGGTTTTCAGGTTTCTTTCCTAAACCTCAAATAAATACTTCCTGAAAATTAATAGGACCGATGAAGTGGACTTCAGCTTTTAGAAATGTAAAATGCAATTGTGTTTTTCTAGTATCTTCTTGAATGTTCACCATAAGGTTAATTGTATTCCTGTTTGGCAACTCTTCCATTCTCCTTCATGTATATACCTAGGGTCTCTTTTCTATACAATATTCCTTGCTGTATTTTTAAAATTAAAACTTTTAGCAGTATTGCCTAAATACCCATGACCACTTGCAATTCATATAAACTTGGGGACTACAGTGATAGTTTATTCATATGTCATGTCTGTTTAATGACAAAGTATCAAAGCATGGTGTTCTATAATCTTTTTTTAAACTAGATCTGTAGTAGAAGACCTAATGAAGTTGTGTTATTTGAATTCCTGTGTTGATTCTTTGCCATTAGGAGGAACAAGGCAAGGATTTTTGAGAGAAAAGTCATGGTGATGCTAAACTGTTTTCATAAAACCTTGAGAAATTTATAGTTGTGAAACAACTGACTCAACATTGAATTTCCTCTGCTTTTAAGCATGAGATTCAAGGGCTTTTTGGAAGGAGAGGTGCTGTGTTAATACAATTAAAACTCCTAATTTTCTCAGAAAGCAGGATGGATGTCCTAAAAAATTAGAGGCACACTCAGAAATCCATTTTTTTTCAATTCTTTCTGCTTTGCGGCTTTCCCCGTGTTCTGTTTCACATCTTACCCTGTCCTTTTGCTCTGGCCATCAATGAAAGGAGTAAAGTAGTGAAGAAATAGAATTTTGTAGGAGTACTTCTGGTAGTCCTTATCTTGGCTTTCAGTTTTGGTTGCGGGTAGTGTTAGACCCTGGTCTAGGGTAGTATCAAAATTAAGCCACGAAGGAAGAAGAAAAATGTTTATTGGTCAGCAGGTGACTGTGAGGGAAGACAGTGATGCTGCTGCTACTTTTGTTTCATCTCACTTATGGAGGGTCTGCTGTTCATCTGCTGTTTGCCAGCCTGAGTAAGTCTGGTGGGGAGTGTGCCCTATTCCAGCTCACACTCACAGCATGCACTCGTGCATATTGTCCTTTGATTTTGTAGAGCATATAAGTTTAATATTTTCTGAGTGGTATAAATCACCAGTTTATTATATTTAAAACTTCTAAGAAGTGTGAGTATTAAGAATAGTATATCCCTGAAGGTTAGATCTATGAACCTAACTCCTAATGGTGTCAACATGAATAAATGAACTTGTATGCTTTGATAGTTCAGAACTCAATAGTCACTGTTCTATTTGAATGTAACAAATGTATCTTTTGTTTTGAGTCAGAAAATACATGTGCTAGAGAGGACATTCACACCTGGGAGTTTCATTGTGGTTTCATATGGAGAAACGAGTGACTGCTGAAAAAGAATCTGAAGTTTCATAATACAAACAGTGTGTACTTTCTGGTAATAGTCATACAGTAAAGGAAAAATAAATCCAGAGCTATGTATGCTGTAATAGAAAAATTCTTTTTCTAGCCATAAGGTGGGGATAGAGCAAAAATTCTCTCTTTTCCCTATGGTAACTTTCCATTGGAGTAAGTATTCCAAGTACTCCTACTAAAAAGTATGCTATAGATTGACACTTCAAGATATTTTTTGAAGACTACTAAGCCTACACTGCTGATATATGTAAGGCAATTAATGTTAAAAAAAAATCCTATTCACATCCAAAAGATGTCATCAGGATGTTCTTCTGATCTGTGCTGCGAAGGTGAAAGATATGAAGGATTTTGAAGATTTTTCTTTATTCAAAACTTAATGTTTCAGTATCTTAATTAGAGGTGTACAGTTATTTGTACAATATAGCCTGTGTTTTAGTAAAGGGTATATTCTATGTGCAGGTTTATGAAGGAAATTCTTGCACGAGACATTACTTATTTAGCAGCCTTAACCATGAAACATTCAGCTTGCACTGGCTGACTTGCTGACTCGGCATTCCATTAGTCTTTATCAGTTTAGAACAACTAAGGGCATGCAACTCCTAAATGCATAGGTTTCTAAGCTGACTTCTGAATATGTATTTAGAAGGTGTGACTTGCATTTCAAATAAAAATACATTAAATCAAAATTCCTTTTTCCACAGCTGTGAGATGTGTGTCAAGTTCATTAGGATGTTTCAAAGCAATGTGTGTAAAAAAAAAAAAACAAAACAGTTGTTTTTCCATTCAATATGTATATTGTCATATACTCTGTGTGTTTAATGGCATATAGATTCCTTCATGTGTTTTAGTGGTAATTTAACAGTAATGTAGCTGCTGTGATAGCATAATTTGGATATGATAAAAGAGGTTAGTGGAACAAATTTCTTACGTGTTTAAGTAGCTGTTCTAGGCTGAGAAGATGCTGACAGCACTTCTGTTGTGCTGAATTTGCAACTTTTTGAACAAGTTGAAGAGTCTTCCCACCTGACAGTTCATGGTTCTGCAGACATAATCGGTTGGAATTTGTTCATTTACTGTTTGGTGAACGATGTTGGGAGTTTGTCAGTTTCTTTGCAATCTACATTCATCAAATTTACATGGGCTTTGATACATAATATTCTCCTGTGGGCTGGATTATTAATGTTATCCTGACCAAACTGCTGAAAGATCTTTTCAGGTCATTTGATACCTGTAAGATCAAGTTTCTTACTGAGAAGGTCACTTTACTGAGGGAATGATTTCAGGGCATGGAGAACGTGGTGGAGTGTAGAAAGACACCTAAACACTCCAAAAGTAATTTCTGGTTTAAAAAACCCCAAGTGTAGACACGGCCTTAGTGCCCGATAATAACGTGACTGCAGCAGTTAAATAAAAGCAAGAACTTCCTCCATCAGTGGTTTGCTCACTTGGCACTAGGTCAGGCTCTACTGAAAGACTCCTATTTTGTCTCCTAAACTTGTAGAAAACACAGAAAGGTATGTTGGCAATAGGACAGATCCTGAATCAAAATTTATAAAGGGCAAATACGTCCAAAGAAATGCAGTCATTAATAGGGTTGGATTAGCTGAAGTTTCCAGTCCATTATATTGGGTTGAAATCGTTGTAATTGATGCTGACATCTGAAACTGACAGCCTAATGTGAATTGTTTTCATTTGTTCAACTTCAGTAGGTAAGTACACACACAGATTATATTATAAAGTGAGTAATTTTTAATGAATTGCAGCAAGTTTTATAAATAAACCAGATAAAGGAAAACATTTAAGCAAGAGGTAAGCTAGTTTTAAAGATTTTGTTGTGTATCTGAAATCTTAGTACAAGCAAGTCTCTAGTCATAGCTGTTGAAGCTGTTTTTCACATAGTAAAGGCTAAAGTTACCAGTGATGTTGGTGTACATTTAAATGTTTAAATTCTTTAGTTGATTTTTTCTCTTCAGAGAAAATTATGTATGCTTTCAAAACTAGTAAACTGTTTAAATATTACTGATTCGTGAAGATTGGCTAGAATTGAAAGTGAGGTAGAAGACAGTAATTAAAAGAAAAAACAAGGAAAACAAAACAAAACCCAAACAAATGCACAGAGCAGTCAAGAAAAGGGAAGGATGAGTGCATGACATAGTTAAGGTTGGCCGGATAATAATTTCTTCTGTTTCTGTAGTTTCACCCTTTGTGTTTCATGTTGAAGTTTAACTGTGGACTCCCATGTTTTCCAGATTTAAAAGGTTGGGTCTCGGTAATGGAGGGCTGTAGCTTGCATGTAATCTAAGTAACAGTATTCTTCTAAAACTTTATCTTACTAAATTCCACACAGTAATTAATTTTGATGATACTTTACCTGTAGCCTATTTTGGAAGTTTTACCACAAATTCATATGGAATAAACCTTGAAAATTCAGAGCAGAAGTGGGCAAAACTTCATATTCCCTTGTCTTTTGTTTTCCTTTTTACCCTTTTCATTTCTAACTATGGAGGGTCACAGTGAAGGTTTATTTTAGGACAGGGACAACAGAAGTCCAACATTTGGAAGTACTGCCAAAAGGATGGATTAACTTTCAATCCTTTTTGAAGCACATTAGTATTCACACAATGAATCATATTGTGGGTAAGGCTGGAAGGGACCACAGTGGGTCATCTGCTTCAACCTCCCTTCTCAATCAAAAAGCACAAGGTACAGGACTGTGTCCTGATGATTCTTGAATACATCCAGTGGGGCCACTCCACAACCTCTGGGCAACCTGTTCCTGTGCTCTGTCACCCAGTGACCCCACACAGATATTTCTGTGTATGTTAGCATGCACGCAAATATTGTGAGACTGTGAAAATAGATCTATGGTTTAATGATACTTCTTGTTGACTGCAATTTTTGAAGTTAAGTCTCAACTAAATAGGGAGTAGCTTATTGGCTTGAGAAGCTGTTAATTTTACTGTAACTTTCTACTTGTGAACACCAAGAAATTTTATTGTTAGTGTTATTTTTTATGCCCCTGTACCTTCTGTTGAACTTTTCTTATTTGCTAAACATCTGTCAGTGCAGCTATAGCCAAGAGTTGGAGGAATATGCAATATTAAAAACACAGGACAAGTGCAAGCACAGCAGTTTTACTTTGGCATGTTATTTTCATGAAACTAGCATCTTTTGCAAGGTTTTCCTGGAAATTAAAAGAAAACACCTTTCCAAATCATCTTTACTTTGGTAGAATGGATGCTCAATTACACTAAACTTCTCCAAAACAAATGCTCATGTGTTGAACTGAATTGTACCTTGGATATTTCTGCAAATGTGTTTTTTTTCTTTCTTCTTTCTTGCTCACGCTCAAAAGAGAGGTTGGGATATGCTGCATATGCCTTTCTTGTAAATGGCACTCTTGTTTTCCCTGAAGTTCCTGGTGGAGCAGGAAGCCATGCATCTCTAATTTGATGTCTTAAAAATTACCAAGAAGGTATTATTTTGTGGCTACTACCTGCAGGATAAAGCATTTGTTCTGACATATGAAGTCTGCTTCTGTATGTACTGAATATTATGCATATAAATTTTAAATCTCTTCATAAAGCTTTGTATTTTTTTAGTTCAGAAATTCTAGATATTTTCTAGTATATAAGACCCAGATGGATCTTAGGCTTGGGGCTCTTTTGTTCTCTGAAGAACCCACCAATGTAATAAATCAGGCTACTCTCTCTTTGAGAATGGAGAGGATTTTTCATAGATTATTTTACATTTTTATCCATTTGGTTTTGTTTTTGTTTTGGGGGGTTTTGTTTATTTTCATTGGTTTTTTGGGTTTTTTTTGCTAACTATATGGGCTGCTAGATTAAAGGGGTTTTTTGCTAAATATTTGATATCATATTTCTTTATTCAAGCATGAAAATTCAATTATGACTCACCTCCCAGAAGAGTCTTCCAATTTCCATAACATTCCTAATATTCTTAATTTTGAATGCTAAGCAGAGTTTCTTCCCAGTATTTTCTGTTCCTCTTTTTCCAACTCCTAAGTTCAATGCTAAAGGCAAGGAAAGGAGAGGATGGTTGTGATGCTGCAGAGCATTTCTACTGGAACATAAGCAAGAATGCCAACATGTAGCAGGCTGAAAACTGTATGTGAAGGAAATGCTCTTATCTTCCTTACCAAACTTACATGATGCTTTGGGAAGACAATTCCCAAAAGATGAACTTTTGTTAGCAGTGCTGTTGCCTTTGCTTAAAACTTCAAATAAAACTTATTTTTGTCTTCTTTATTAGCAATGAAGAAGAAAGCATCGGATCCAATGTAAACATAAACAATTTATTATATAGTGTATTCATTATTGATTTAAAAAATATGTGTTTAATTTTTAAATTTTTTTTCTCTGAGGAATATATACTCTTTTGAGAAAACTTCTAAAAATTAGAAGCTGGATGTTTAAAGGTGTACCAAAACTAGGACTTTATAAATTATAATAATACCATTGTTAAAAAAATAACCATGTGAAGTTATGGCTCGAAGGAGCTAATTACTACTAATCATAAAGAAACACTTTTGAAATATCAGCTTTTTCGTGTTTTCTCTTGCACATTCCATGTAAAATGATTTCTGTTAAAAAGATTGTATGTAGTATTTTTTAAAGCTTGGTAATTTTAACTCGTCTGCATCCCTCTTGAAATGCGGACCACGTTTGAGACATAATTTGTGTAACAAAATATCTTTATTTCTGAGTTAATTTAATTTTTGCATGCTTGTCTTACAGAGGAAGTCTACTTTTAATAAAAGTCATGTGTTTAGAGCCGTAATTTTTGCATTCAATATAAATTATTTTTATGTTGTGACTGTTTGATGTGAAGTCTATATTTTCAATGAGTAAACTTCACAGTTACAGTATGGATCTCATCTATCAATACCAACATGTTACCAATCACTGTATTAAAAATGCATCTTTAGAAGTTAATATAATGTTTTGAGCAAAGCTATGAGAGTAGTTTCAATGCAAGATAGACTGAAAATCCTTTTTTACCTAGGCTTCATATATCATCCTTGTAAACTCAAAGAAAAAGACATTTTCCTCTGTCTTGTAGTTTCCCTTTTAAATGGAGCCTATCACCACCTGAAACACTTTCCTGACCTTTAGCATTGTCAGAACATGAAACAGAAGAGGAGGATATCCTATGGTGTATAGTACATTAAGGGGATTACCTCATCAGCATGTAAAGTCCATAACTAATCCACACCAGAGACATGTAAGCTCTTGGAGCAGGACATTCTTGAGAATATAAAGAAACACATCAAAACATTTTCTCTGAGAGTTATTCAGCATGTAAGCGGAGCAGCCAAATGAATTGCAGTGTCAAATTTATTCTCTGTTTACAGTGTTTTCTATTCATATATCTACCCAGACCCCAAATTTCCAGGATGAGGCAGGATTGATGAAAGTCTGCTTTTTATGGAAAGATTTAGTGTTCTCCCTACCTTGTCAACATTGCAGGAGGTAACTGATTAAGAGGGAAGCTTTTTTATTTCAAATTTCCTAAGCTGGTTTGAAACTGTACCTTTACACTAGTTTAATGTATTATTTCTCCAGTTTTGCTGAGCTTGTATGGGGCACTAGGTAAATAAGATGCAGTTCTGCCCATCCACAACATGCAACCCTATGATGGATTTGCTGTAATTTACAGTTCATGTACTATCTTAATATATGTTTTTCTGTGCATTATCTTGGATTTTTTTTTTTTTCCCTAACACAATGATTGGTGATAAATTTGAAAAATCTACCAAAATATGTAAATACAGTTTTCTAGCAATAAAGAACTCATGTAAATGATTTGATTAGCCATGCTTAAATCTTGCAAATAATGTGGTTTCTAAATCATTGGGTTTGGGAACCCTGGTGCAAATTTGTTCATAAATCCTTCATTGTTTTCGTTAGTATTAAGAGAAAAAAGAGCCCAACACTAAATCTATGGAGACTTGCCAAAAATTGTTTATTTTTATTAGGTCACAGTAGTCTATTATTGAAACATGCTAGAACTGTTGGCTCATCTGTGTTACAATATATTCCTTGAGTTTCAGAGAAGTATGAGAACACAAAGCATCCTAAGCAACTAAAAAGTAGGTTTTATCCTGTTTTCATATTTTTCAGGTTATCTTTTTTGGTTTATCTGCTGAAGAATTAGATAGTGTTACCCTATAATCCTTGGGGCTGATTGATCAAATTTTGAAGCATCTCTGAAATTCTCATAATTAACCATATTTTTCAATTATATTTCTTTCCAACAGCAAGTGTATCTTATTTGAAAAAGTTTTTCAAAAGTATTCTAAAATATTTTTGAGCAAATAATACACAAAGTTTTCTTCTTTATCATGAACTATTGATGCATAATTCAGTTTCTTCAAGTATATTTACCATTCAGAATGGTTTGTGAAATATTCTATTGAATATTCTAGGAGACCCTGCTTGAGCAGGGAGATTGAACCTCCAGTTGTTCCTTCCAACCCTACCCATTCTGTGATTCTTAGTAAGTCTTGGTTTTTAGCTCACTGAGCAGCCATCTGTTTTCACTGATTGCCATTTGAAAGGCAAAAGTCTGAAATCTGCCAGTTAGTTTGCATGTTGTGTTTCTTCATCCCAATTTAACATATGTAATAATTCTAACCTGGAAGCTTGCAGAAGACAGATAGAAACATGCCTTTCAGTAAACACTTTCTGAAGTGTGCCTAAATTGCTTAAATATGTACTCCTGATGATAAACTTAATTTCATTAACTCTGAAAAAGCTGAGCTAAAATATAAGTCTCTTCTTAAAAATTTGAATTATTGCTTATGGAAAATATTTCACAGTAGTTGATTGGTTTTAGCTGCAGAAATGTGTAAGTGTAGTAAATAGTAGAGCCTTGTTGAAGTCAAAGTTCTTTATTCGTTGTTGAATTGGAATAATATATTTGTACAGAACATAAGTAGTAGATGAGAAATTTGCATTGGGAAAAACCCTTACAAATAATCCAGGAAGAGCAGACATAACCTCCAATATAAGAAGTTCTAAGAACTGAAGCCTTTTGATGTGAATGAAAGCCATCTACTAAAATTTTGAAGGCAATAACTTCTTTAAATTACTATGTCCTCAGTTATGATTTAGGGAAACAATTTATTTTCTGTTTATCTGCTGTCTGCTCTGCAGTAGGACCCAAATCTCAGTTCACCTGACATAAATAACAGAAGTTTTTAACATTTAAGAGATCAGCATTAAGAGAAAATGCAGACTTGTGTATCTTGTTTCCAGTAATGGGAGCCATTCTTGTCACTATATTATTATGTATGTTCAGTCAGGATGAAGACACTGCCTTTAAGCATTAGATTTTCTTAGGGGCTCAGCTGGGTGGGCATTGCAGTTGCTGAAGGGACATTACCGATTGGATGAGACAGAAGATTTTAGGGGAAGCTTTTGAAATTTCTGTAATTTTTACCTTTTAGAATTTTTAACTTTTTTTTTTTTTTTTTTTTTTTTTTTTTTTTTTTTTAAGTTGTTTGTTATTTTTGTGTGCGTGTGTCTGTAGATACATTTTGGGCCAAATTTTACTCATTTGGATTGGTGTAAAATCAAAGTCCTAGTGATCTGTACTGCTGAGAATGGGAGCAAGGTTCTGCCCCCATACCTTTGATTGATTGCTTCATCTTGCTCTGAAGCAGTTTCCAAACTGTGCCTAATTTTTCTGTGATTTTTCTTATTCAATGTTAACTAAGTAACAGCATCTGCAGTGCTGCTAAATTGAGGGTTTTGGATGCTCAGCTTCCACACTAGCAGATATTTTTGGCAAGTATGTACCTTTACCGCAAACTTGTTGCTGTTATGGGATTGTTTTAATCATACGCTGAAACTAATTTTCTTAAATGCACTTTTAATTCTTTCTTTGTTTGTTTTTATTGTTTGCATAAGAACACCACATGCTAATTCACCACATGATGTGTACTCACTGTCCAAATATCACAAAGTCAGTTCCAAGGTCCAGACATTTACCAGTCTCCCTTTCATAAAGCATATAATGGCAAACCCCTTAGTCCAAATTCAAGTCAACCAGAACTTTGGACTATTTTCAGAGTAAAATACACTTCAGAACAGCTGCAGGAATCTTGATATATAACCCACAGTGGGGTGGACATAACCCTTTAATACTGAAAATATACTTTATAATTTACACATGATGACAAGATAGAAGTTTTTATAAGAATATCTTCAAAAGAAGAAGGAGTACAAAAACAACTAAAAATAAATAGAAACACTTTCCTGTTCTAAACCCACACTGGGTACAACCATGATGGCAGCCAACACCTTTTTGGCATAGAGCCCTGCCAGTTGCCTCGTCCCAAATTCAGAGACACAAAACTCAACTCCTCTTCTGGAGCTTTTCCGATGGGAGTTTGCCTTCCTGCAAGAGGCTGGTAGAACATATAATGCTTTTTCACTTGCTTGCTGCTTGTAAATCAATTGGAAATTACATATTCTACAAGCATAGAATTGTTTTGTGGATTCCATCAAAATGCATAAATCATGAAATGTTTTATACCAATTATTTTGGTATAACACAGTTATACCAAATCACACAATTCACACAATTCTCTCATGTAAAGCAAAATAAATGTATTTTAATTACTTATTGTGTGTTATGGGAGTATATCACAAGCCATATAAAATCAGGTATTTAAAGTCAAGATGAAAAATATTTTTTAATTCCTTAGGATCTTATATAACCAATTTTGCAGCAGCATATATCCTTGATTTGCTAAGGGCTTAGTGCATATCTTTTTCAACCAATTTGGTCTCAATGTGTGCTAGAAAAAAAACCCTTAAGTCAATAAAGTTTCCAGAGCAAAGTATTTACAAAATTGTTCCTACCAAGAAACAGTGCTGAAGGGTTCTTCCAGGACAGAATTAAACACATAAATATTGTAACCTGCATGTAAGAGAAAGTGAAATTCTCTTGAGTGCACATGTACATGCTGACACATCTATGTGTGGGTACTCTTCTGCATCTCCATGGAGAGTCACCCCATGAAATGTCAGTCCTGGCAAGACAGCCTCAGATCCTAGTCCTGTGTTTTTGTTCTCATAGCTGAGAACTGTAAACATCTTCTGAGCTAAAAAAAGCAAGATTGCAAATGCAGAATGTTGAGTTCAAAAGCAGAACACAGAGTCCCAAAGACTTTCTGCTGTACACAACAAGGTGAAAGATATTTGATCTGTTTCTCTAGTTCACTGAGGTCCTTGTATGTCACTCCATGAACAAAAAGAATTAAATCTGGTCATTGGGACAACCAGATCTGTACCATCTGGTTTTACTTTCCCACATTAAAAGTCCTAGCACAGGGTGAGGTATGAGCTGCTGTTGTTGTTATTCTTATCTGCTGAATGATGTTTTGAGACTATTGATATCCAGAGTACGGTAGAACAATTTCAAAACTTCCCTATCTACCCCAGAAATATTGGGCTGGACATTCTCCAGAGGTGCCCTTTCCTTCCTCACATTTTTCAGGCGAAGCAGTAGAGATTTTGTCTACTTTTGTTCCAAAAATCTTGATCTGTTTTATTTGGACTTTCTAAATTTTGATCTGTGATGATTGACTGGCCATTTGCAAAGAGTAAAGTGCTGCTTCATGATATTATTTGATATTATTAAGGAAATCTGGCATGTATCCAAGTCAGAATTATTAGAAACTCAGTGGAAAGGATGACTGACTTTACCCTGACTCCCATACTTCCAACTTTTCATCTCCTGATATTAGTGAGTTTTTTGAGTGCCAGAAGATTTTACAGTCATTGGTAGTGAGTAAAAATATCTTCATTTGCCAGGATATGTTACTTGGATATGTTATTTTGAATTGAATCATAATCAAAGCAAGATATGGTCTAGAAGAGAGGATTTCTCATCCTTCCTCTGTGGAATATGACTTAATTATGCTAACTATGGGGACCACAGCTGCTCTAGTGAAGCCAAGAAAGGAAAAACTTATTGGTTTCAATTAAGAGGTGATGGAAACTGTCTTGTGTTCAAATACATATAGGTGAATTTTATTGTAAGTTGCCTCTATTAAATATCATTGCATGCTGTCCATGTCCTATTTCATTGTATATCCAGAACATCTGGGGAAATCTTAAGATTCTGTAAAGATGAACTGACTAAAGCAGTACTTCTTTATTTCCTACCAGACCCATTTTTACCAGATTGCTGTACTGAATGTTCTGGGTTTCAATCATATGTTAAATTTTAGGTTGGTTCATTTGGAAGGTCTTGCTGTTCAATGTTTCATATTTAAGCCTGGTTCTCTAAATGTTTAAGTTACACAGTTTGTTCTTTTTATTTTCTTTTTTTTCTCCCCACTTTCTAGATATTATAAAGAATATGAACATTGTCTGTTGTGAGAAGATGTATGAGGAGGTTGTCCTACATATATTGAGAGACTGGGTTCAAAGGCCAGTCCTTTTAAGTCTTTGCTTCTAAAACAGTGAAGTGCATAAGTCACCTTTTGGTTACATTAAGTGGAATTTTTCCAAACATGGCATTTTAAAGATGGGTCTAGACTTCAGTTGTTTAAGTAAAATATTCATGATATACAGAAAAGAAATGGTGGAAGGCTGGTCTAGACATAGCAAAACATTAATTACAATGGAGCAAATTGTGTTATGAATTTCTTCATCTTGCTTTAAATGTGGTGCAATTTACATTTCTGCTATTTTGATTGATCTTGCATTCACATCATAGCTTGTAGCATTAAGCCAGTTAAAAAACTTTCATGAATTCTGCCCTTTTAAAAATGTTTTCCTATTCCATTTTGTTTTGTTGAGTTTAAATCTCTCTCTAAAAAGTCATGCAGTCCACATGTAGATTTTATTAGATTTGATTGTTTCAAGGCAAAAGGAAGGCTTTTTCATCGGCCTGAACTTTTAGCAATTTCCATGTTATCTCAGGTGAACTGGTAGGTTTGTTCATCATGAGTTTTTCAAATTTTAGTTAACAGTCCTTTTGGAGTATGGAAAAACTTCTTGTTATATCCCTTTCATGATATGACTTTTCTATTTTCCCTCTATAAATGCAGAGGAATGATATAACAGCAAACCAAAAATTTTGCAATAGTGTTTTAATGAAGTAAAACTTAAAAAGCGAAAATATTCACACATCTTGGTGTGTGATGGTTCTTTCCTTCTTTGCCTTTTCCCTATCTTTTTTCTTTCTTCTAAGATACTGGTAGCAATGCAGACTGAGGTATGCCCTGCCAAGGACTTGGGGGTGCTGCTGGGTGAGAGGCTGGGCATGACCCAGCCATGGGCACTCACATCCCAGAAATCCAGTTGTGTCCTGGGCTGCATCCAGAGCAGCGTGGGCAGCAGGGGAGGGAGGGGATCCTGCCTCTCTGCTCTGCTCTGGTGACACCCCACCTGAACCCTGCATCCAGCCCTGGGGGGCCAGCACAGGAAGGACATGGACCTGTTAGAGCAAGCCCAGAGGAGGCCACCAAGGTGCTTAGAGGGATGGAGAACCTCTCCTAAGAGGAAAAGCTGAGACAATTGGGATTGCTCAGCCTGGAAAAAAAAGAAAGTTTTGAGCGATCTAATTGCAGCCTTCCAGCACCTGAAGGGAGTGAGACTATTTAAGAGAGCATGAAGTGACAGGACAAGGGGGAATGGCTTCAAACTGAAAAGAGAGTAAGTTTAGATTCTATATAAGGAAGAAATTCTTTACTGTGAGGGTGGTGAGGCACTGGAACAGACTGCCCAGAGAAGCTGTGAGTGCCCCTTTTGTGGAAGTGTTCAAGGCTAGGTTGAGCAAACTGGCTGAGTGGAAGGTGTCTCTGCCCACAGCCTGGAGCTAGATGACCTTTAATATCCCTTTCAACCCAAACCATTCAGTGATTCTATGCTATGCAAGAGACAGGTAGCTGGATGTTCTTAGTACTGGAGCTCTGGGTCTTGCTTTTCTAAAGAATCTGAATTTTTGGGCTCTGTTAGAATTCTTGAAAGCTTTTAATTAGAGTTAGATATTGAAACATATATGAAGTCAGAAGAGATTAGTTTAGCTGTTAATCTGCTGAAAAAAATGTTTAGTTTTTGAGTTTAATCTTGTATGTCTGTGTTTACTCTAGTGGGGTTCTATTGTAAAAATTAGATAGGTGTCTCATCATTCCCAGAGACTTCTAAATTTGTGATATGTTGAAACTGCAAAGCCTTATACACATTTGGGGGTTTTCATGGCTACTGTAACTAAACACATTAGCTATAGCATGAGCAGCTGCATTAAAAACATTGCTGGAAGCAAGCAGAAAATAATGTTATTTTCTAAAGAAGTGACATTAGTATTACTTAGTGCATATACAGAAACCATGGATTATAACATGGTAGAAGGAAGCTATCATTACTGTTTGTTTTTGGTTTTGTTTTTTGTTTTCTTCTAATAATTCAGATAATTATTTTTGTCCTTTTAGAATTATTTTAACATCTGAAACAGGAACTGTGGTCATATAAATGCAGATAGAAAAATTCTTTTATCCTACCCACCTGTGAAAGGCTTCCATAATTGAATCAAATGCAGTTTTCCTGAAGAAGATCAAGAAATAAGGTATCTTTATAATGCATTAAGCATGTGTTTTCGGTGAGTTGTTTTTCATTTTTTCAGCAAGAAGGGAAATATTTTGTTTATACACTAGCTTTCAAATACAATCAAAACTTTCTGCCAAACAAGTGAAAGAAAATAATTGGGTCACCCACACACTGCATTACTTATGTTATATTAATCCTCTCTTTGCAGAAATATTCAGCTATTCTGTAGTGGGAGAACAATCAAGGAAATAGCAAAAGTTTCAAAATATGTTTCAGGAATTAATGGTATGGGAAAAAGCAACAAAGGATGAGAATTATTTTTTGGTCCCAGAAGCAGTATATTAATATAAACAAAAGAGTAAAAGAAACTTGCCCAGTCCTGAGTCTTTCTTAAGGGAGTTTAGGAGCAGAAAAGTAGAAAAAGAGAAAGCTGCTGTAAATCAAGGTCATAGATTTTACAGAGATTCAGAGGAAGGAGAAATGAATGTGGAGAAGGAAGCAGTTGATGAGGGGCAACCTCACTTCCATTTTTGTACAAAATTTGAAGAGATTATTGATTTGGTATGAGAAATACCATCACAGATGAGAGGGTTATTTTGAACATTATATGTCATTTAAGTGAAATTACCACTTTGCTTCATGACAAAGGAGGGCATATGATAATACTTGCCATGATAGCATTATTTGGTGTTTTGTATGGAAATCTTTTATGAGATCCTCTCCTCTGATATTTTCTTCACATATTACAGGCTTCAGTGGGTCTAATAGATATGATGTGATTCAACAGTATGATTTGTAGGACCCTGATTGCCTGAGAGATCTCTAAAATTTCAGTTGTAACTTTCAGTCTATCTTTCTGGAATTTGTGGGTACAGTTCACAAATATTTATTTATTGGGTAAATATAAAGCTTTCAATCAGACTGTGCAGACTGTAGGATTTGCCCTGTATTTGAAAGGTTATGCATTTTACCTCCTGTTATATTTAGCTGCAAGTAAACCTTAACCATTCTAAAGTAGATGACCCTTTTCATCTGAAGTAAGTTTATCCTTAAAGGGACTACACAGTGCAGCCTTTATATCAATACCTAATTAAAAAATATATGTTGAATGACCACACATTCAAAAGAAGCATTTCAACTGATTGCAGAAATACAGCCATCCTTGCAAAGTCAGCATGCTAGGGTGGATCATGCAGATTAGCACAGACACAACAATGTGAGCCTTTTGGGAAAGTTTGAGGAAATGGCAAGAGTCAGATGGCCAGGTGCACACCTCTTCGAGGAGACCACATAATAATTTCCTCCTCATGATACCATTTCATCAGCAAGAGAGTATTTAGGCTGCTATTTCATCCACACGTTTTACCAACCCAGGTATAGATGAGCTTCCTTCTGTAGATGAGCACAATTATAATCTTTTTCTTCAAATAGAAAAGAAACTATTCCAAGTAGGATTCAATTTTCTGTGCAGTAAAGATTTGCTGATGAGCTGTTTTTCAATTGAAGAATAAAATATGGGAAATTTTTCTACCTGGGAACTTCCATGGACTTCCAGGGGAAAAAAATCAACAAAAAACCATTCCATACCTTCTTTGAAAAGCTGCACTGTCCATCACATGGTATCAAGATTTCTCTGGCATTCTCCTGAAAATTGCAAATCACCTGGCCACTTGAATTGAATTATTATTCTTCAGAATGTAAGCATGAAGGAAAAAAAGCATGGTTTCTTGTAGTTTCTTTCTAGTTTGATTATATCAGAGCCCAAAACACCTCCTGCCATCCACGAATGAGGAAGCCTGGTAGTCTGTCCTGGTGTGATGATGCAATGACATGGAGAGGACACTTGGACAATGTTAAACCATAGGACCCATGCCTATTTGGGAAGTTTCTTCTTTTCAGTTTACTTTGAATCTGACCATATATCTGATTTGCTGGAGTAAATGCAGTGCAAGTATCAAAAGAACTTGTAAGGTTAGGAAAGAAATTGGACAAAACTGCTTCAACTAGCACTACTGCTGAAACTTTTGGACCCACAGTGGCCAAAGCACAATGAATTAACCATAGTGAAGTCCTGAGATAATTTTATATTGTTTCTATTGGCCCACAATGTATCTTTTGAACAGACACTTTGAATGTTGCAATTGGCATCACTGCGTAGAGCTGAAAAGTCTCGGCCTTACTGATCACTTGAACGTAAAGACAGATAGAGAAATTCCTGTCAGCTTTTTGCAAGGATTTGTGTCCTTTTTGGTACTGAGGTTTATGACCTTCTATCATATCCAGTTCTCCAGCTATGAAGAAGCATGGGGTGAGTCTGTATGCTCTGTGCAAATCAGTTAAACCCATGGCACAGCATTATAGCTCATGAACAAAAAATAGCTTATTTTACTGATCACTCTTACACATTTTGTATCAAAAACAGAATGTAAACATTTACTGAGCTAATTTGTGTGGTGCCATGAAAGATGATGATCAGACCACACAAGATGCTCATAAGGTTCTCTGTACATAGAACCATACATTCTATGATGATGGAAGGGGTTTTTCTACCATCAGTTGCTGACTAACACTCCAGAGGCAAACAGTCTCACTGCTGCCATCAAGCAGGATATGACTGATGGGAATCCAGTGAGTTTAGAAACCAAGCCCCTGTATGACTTCAGTAAATCTTATGGTATGTTTATAAAGGTTGTAGCCATGGTGAAAACAAGGAAAGAATTACATATTGCTTGGAAAAAAATAGTAAGAAGTGCTGTTTCTTTGCAATCTCTAAAATCAAGTCTCCACCCTTCGGCTCTGGTTTAAAGTTGGTATGGGAGCAGGACTGAAACAGAATGATTTTCCCTGTAGGAAAAGATAAGCCTGTAATGCAGGAAAAAAAGACAGAGATGATTTCCCTCACAAATAGGTAGATATAAAAATATTATTTAATATTTTATTCTAAATTATTCTGTGGTACTCTTTTGCTTGTATTTCTAAAAGTTTGACTCCTAAAGTAAAGTAAGCAAATTTTTGTCTTGTCATCCAAAGTATTCTGTTGTCTGCAAACTTTCAACATTTAATAATAGGACATCCAGTGCTGAAAGTTGAACTTACATCTTATTACTGTGTGTGAACATTTTGAGTTGGTAGAATTGTAGGCAATGGTTGAATTTACTTCTAGGAGGGTAAAAAAAATACAGTAATACCCTCATCTAAAGAGATTAAAAAAAAAAAATTCTTTTGTTAATATTAGAGAAAGAACTGAACATTAATGACTTACAAATTCTGAAGAACTCAACAGAGTAAAATTAGATGAAATGGCAATAATAGAGGAATGAAATGTATGTAGTGAACTTTTGTATAAAGGCATTATTGACATCTCTTTGGATATCCAAATTAATATTCACAGTGCAATGCTATAAGTATGCATTTATGAAGGTACTGAACTCTCAGTTTTGGAAAGTAATTATTTTGCTGAGAATTCTGGCTAATAATTTATTTAAATGCCATATATTTCAAAAGAAGAATAGGTCTCAATTGTCCTTTACTGAATTGAGGTGGACTTGGTATATCAGAGCGTGACTCCAACACAAACCTGATACTTGACTCTGTTTTTTCTTTTATTTTTGATGGGTAAACCAAAATAAATTATATGAAAATATGTTCAGACACAAAATCTGGTCTAATTTCCATAAAAGATGAGTGAAAGACGACCAGTAATGTACCTGTTGTACTCATCTGTGGTCATGTAAAGAAGCTTGCTCAAACATTACCAGAAATATTCCTTTGGGATATTGGAGAAGTCTGCCTCTTTGTCTCAAAGGAGCAATGGTCCTTTATTGGTGCTTCCAGGCAGTTTAGGTGCTCTGCAGATTACTTATGGCCGTGAGAAACAAAAATAAAGTGTTTAAAAGCTGTGCCTATTGCTTTTACGACCTGGATTTAGAGGGAGATGAAAGCATGTCCATGGCAGTGTGCTTGCTTATCCAGTGCTACTGATCCTGAGCTGGCAAAGTTCTCACCCACTGCTCTGGAGCTGTAAGAGCTCAGCCAGTAAATTCAGTAGGATCAGTTTGCCCTTGGCAATAAGGATTTGACAGAAGGGCTCTGCTAAGAGCTGAAAATAGTGAGCAGTGCTGTCACTACCACTCCTTTTACCAATTGAATTTACAGCCATGTGTCTGATGGTAAATGCCAGGCAGGGTTGTGATCTGCATGATGAGCTGTGACAGGTCACTCTGCTGACCTTTCTTGCATCTATTTTCAGAGACTGTTTTTAAAACTAAATATTTAAGTGGTTTCCTGCTTATCTCACAGATACTGGAGCTTTCAAAGACATTGAAAGGGTTTTGTCTTTGAATTTAATGGGTTTAGGAGTTTATGACAAGTCTCTAAAGTACCTGGGTAAGGCAGTATTTAGTGAAACACTGCCTACCACTTAAGTGGACTGCATGTTGTAGAAGTTTCAGTCCCAGGTGAGTTGTCAAGGCTTTTTAATCGTTGTGGCACAAGTGGGCACTGGAGAAACTGCTCTTGGGAAATAAGCAGGGAGTGTCCTATGTCCAGAAGAAGGATGGAGAGGACAGAGGTGAAAATCTTGCTCCAGGGAATTTTAAGCCTCTGGTGTAGCTGGATGAGCAGAAGGGTAATTTTATTGTGCATAAAAACTGAGGAAAACTGTCTCTCTGTATCAGTAGTGTAAAACCAGAACTCAATCCCTCTGCCCAGAAATTTGTTTCTACAAATGGAACAAATTTTTCAGGAAAGAACAAGAAGGATCTGCTCCTCAGTGGCCACTACCCAAACATTTAAATCTCTCAGCTGGGACCAGGCATCTTGGGACCAAGTTTGTCTTCTACTCGGAGCATGGCAGGGACTTCAAGCAGCTCAGCAGTTGTGGCTCATCTCCTCATATACACACCAGGAGAAAGTTAGATCCTCCCTGGATTAAGTGGCAGTTAAGTAGTTGAAGAACATAAAAGAAGCCAAAATGTAAGTTAAATGTGTAAGTAGGAATGCAGACACCCGTGTATCATGGAAGATCTGAACCTAAACACTAAAACTTCCTGAGTATTAAATATCCTCAGCAGAAATGCATTGCAAGCTCTACAGCTACACTTGGATATATTCATAAACTATGAATGTTTGCTATCCTGGCAAAAAAAGCATGTAACCAAGAACTTGGTAAGACAAGTGAAATTTGTCTTTTATTATCTCCAGTACAAACTGGGGGTAATAAAACACAAGTCTTTTATTACCTCCAGTTTGTACTTCTGTTTTAAAATCCTAGAGAACTCCTTGTTTAAAAACCATACAGGAAGCCAGACTTTTAACCAAATCATAATCTGGAATCTTTGTCACAGTGCACTGTAGATAAGTGGTGTTATTGGAAGGAATAGCACATTGAAGAATTGTTTCCAGGTTATTATAGAATATTCTTGCTCAGTTTTTCCATGCAAATGTTGTATCTGTACTGTCATCATCTTCACATGAGGGTTTATAGGAAAAATACCATGATAAGTGTTGGACAGAGTCCCGGTTATATGAATATGTAATAAAGTTCTATGAAGTCTGATCATAAGATTTTCCCCCAATTGTCTTATAGGCAGAAGATTTCTCTCACTCAAGCAGAATTTGAAAGACAAAAAAAGTTGGTATCATCATTTGTCTTGGAGGTTTTTCATGTTTGTGAAGACAGAAAAAAAGGTAATTTTGATCTGAGGAAAGTTGGTGCTTTCTCAGAGAAAATGGCTAAACCTTTTAAGATTTGTGGACTAGCAAGTACATATAAAATTTTTATTATCTTAGAAACTATTTATACCAAATAAACTTGTGATTTCATCCTCCCCACCCCTTGCTTCCTATTTAAAGTTTATTTGCCAGTGCATTAGAGATCTTTTCAAATGTATTTGTTCTCATTAGTGAATGTGTTTGGTTGTTAAACTCCTGAAGACCCTGCTTTCTGCACCCCTTGCTCCTATATCTTGCCACCAGACACATTTGCTGTTCCTCCAGCAGCAGATTTTCTGCAGGAGCTTTCCAACTGCTTGCTCTAATCTGTCTCTTAGGAGGTATCTGACAACTTTGATGTTTATTCTTTCAAACTGATACATTTCACACAATAATTGAACTACCTTCGTTTTTGCAAAGTTACCTTTCCTGCTGAGACTGGACAAAGCTAAGCTATCAGGAGTTGGATTGCACTGTACTGGAGGTACACGAGTGTAGTGATGCTGCACGAGCTGTTTTTTCTCTGATCCTATATATATCTTGAAATATCCAGTTCTAGGGGGAGAGAATATTTTAATCTATCTTTCTGCTCACCGAATCAGGTTTGCTGATGAAAGGAAAAACAATGTCTTTATAGTCCTGCCTTATGTTCCTCTCTAGCTGCTCAGTGGCAGCCCTGCTGAGGGTTTTAGACAGCATCTGTTCAAACCTTGCAAACACACATCATGAACAGAAACATGAAAAACCTGAAAGTTTGTTCAGTACCAAAAATACTGAACAGTACATAAAGGGGGGCTACTGGAGAGCTGGAGAGGGGCTTTGTGCAAGGGCATGTCATGATAGGACAAGGAATAATGGCTTTAAACTGAAAGGCAGTTGGCTTATGTTAGATATTGGGAAGAAATTGTTTACAGTGAGAGTGTGAGGCACTGTAATAGGTTTTCCAGAGAAGGTGGGGATGCCCTGTGGGAGTCCAGGGTTTTTCCCTGGCTCCTTTGGGGGTGCAAAAACCCCCATGGCAGACCCCTCAGAGACCCCTGAGTGCTGCCCAGGAGCTGCAGGGGCTGGATTTGGCTACTTGGGAGAATCTGCCCACATTGAGAGAAGAGACACAAAAAATAATGATGAGTAGAGTGTAAATTAGAATGTTAGAACGTAGATAAATAGGTTTTCTTGAATGTTTATGATAAGGGACACGTGGCCAAGATGGAGAATTTGGGGGGTGAACACCTTTTCCTCCTTCTTCTCCATGTCATCCATGTTGGGTGACACATTGGCACTCTTGGATTGGTTGGGGTCAGGGCTAGACCATTTAATAAAATTGTATTGTATTGGTAAAATTTTGTAAACATATAATACGTAGTACTAACTATATAAGATAAGCCCTGCCTTCACCAGGCAGATTCCACCATGGATGCCAGGCTGAGCAGACCGCTGCTGGCCAGGAAAAAAGTCCCAGAGATAAGAAATAATAAACAATCCTTGGGAAAAGAGAAAACCATCTCCAGCAGTCTCTCTTCGGCGGCTTCGGGAGAAAACCAGGGTTGGAACCACCTTCGTGTCCCTCTGGGGTGATTTCAGGGCAGAGGAGAAACCCCAGACTGGGACAATGCCCCTCTCTGGAAGGGCAAGTTGGATGGGGCTTTGAGCAACGTGGTCTAATGAAAGATGTCTCTGTCCACAGCGTTGAGGTTGAAACTAGATGATCTTTAAGGTCTCTTCCAACCCAAACCCTTCTATGATTCTATGAAATAGGATTGTGCTTCACTGTCTTCCTCAGGATGTTCAGTTCTGTGTTTTGTGAGTTGACAAAGGAACATCCTGAGGGGAAGAGTAGGGAAAGGTGTTGCCTCTCAGCTTTTTATCAGTTTTTATAGTCTGGTTAAACAAATACGGGCACCTTGGCAGAAGTAAATGGTCCAAAAGCACATTTTACTAGGCAAACGTTCTGCACACCTGGGTCTGTCTATACCCAATTACCACAGTTTATCATTAGGTGATGTTATGTAGCTTTTAAAACAACTAAAAACTGCTGAAAGACATTTTCAAATATCTGTAGACAGCATGTCCCCAGCATCATCAGTGTGTCTCCTGACAAGAAAAGAGTTTGATCCCAAGGAATGAGTAATGACAGTTAGAAGGAGACAAAACATAGCCAAGAATTTTGAAAGATGTTAATAAGAAAGGAAGGATGTAGGATTGTGAAGTGAGCCAGGACACTGTAACTAACAAGAATAGCACTTTTAAATGTAGCATAGGAAAATTAGGCTGATTTATGAGATTTTTTTGCTAATAATGAAGTCTATTAAGCTGTAGAAAGTTTTCCAAGGAAAGTGGTAGAATACCCATCCTTTGGGATATATAAAAAGAGCCTGAACAAAGCTCTCAAACCATAAAATAAGCAGGACTCTGGCACTGACTTTCAAGAAGGAAAAAATGAAGAAATGGCTTTTTCAATAACTAATTTTCACAAGTCTATGAGAACATAAAACTAAACAGTTAAAAAGTAAGTGAGGCAGAAATATTGCCGTAAACATGAGAGATTTATCTGAAAGCACTAATTGATTGTCAATAAATCTGTTCCCCGCTGAGAAGAGAAAACTTGAAAAAATATTTCTGCACCACAAAATTGTCCCCAACTGAAAACAAATAGAACTTATTTTTAGCAGTGTATTCATTGACTGTTACTTGAGTGCATATTTTTTTCCTTTGCCCAATGAAATGATGGTTTTTGTTTCCTAATGGTAACCAAAGGAAAAGGTGATCTCTGAAAAATTAACTTTATGAGTAGAAAAAGGGACTTTTGGAATACAGATATAAAGGTGTTTGTCTCTCTCCTAACAGAACTGGAAAGCCTTCATGAAGTTTAGCAGTATTTGGACTGCTCAAAAGTCTAAACATCACTTAACAGTCTAGACATCACACAGGACAGCCACTGTGTAAAAGAATGAGATCAGAGCAAGTCTTAAACTTACCAAAGCCTGTGTCTAGTGATAATGATCTCATTTTTTTCCCCCAAGAAAAATGAAATGACGGAAAAGCTGGCCTTAGAAAACATTGTCAAAACAAATACATTGTTGGCTCTTTTAGTGTGTGGGGAACTGGTGATGAGGGTGAGATATGAATATTAGGAAAATAATGGTTACTGCAAATGCTTTGGGAATCTAAAATCCCTTTAATTATTTTTTTACAATGAGATTACAGGTATAATAACATTTTATTGATTTGGCAAAAAAGGTCTTTAGATACTTGGATTTTAAATTTCTACCACAATTAGATGGTACTGCCTTTTGTTCCTTTCCTGGGCTTTGTGTTAAATAGAGCGCAGCATCTCCAGGGATTTGGCCCTGAATCCCCTCTGCAAAAGTGAGAAGACCACCAGGGTTTTCCCAAAGTCCCATGAGGCAGTGGTCCCAGCATACCACTATTCATTAAATATTTTCATTTTTTGCAGTATGCATTGAGATCATTTTGGTCACACTTAATATATTTCAGTTAAATAAGAAAGTACTCTTGCTGAAGGGTGTGAGCAAATTCTCCCCAAGGCTATAAGCATCTCATTTTCCTTTACTTCAAATAAAGGAAAATCAACTAAAAACCTAAGTCAAGAATTAAAAAGAGAGAGTTATGCTCTTTGTCACATCAGCCAGCCCGCTATTGAAAGAGACTCCAGGAGCTTTCACATCTCCAGCCTAGTGGGGAATAGAATTTTAAAGCATTTGAAACTGTTAGTTTAATAATATTAAAAGGTTTTAAGACCATTTTTATTATGAGGTAAAGGATATTGACTTTTCTCATGATTTCCAGTTCCAGCATTCTATTATTAATTAAAACATTGTGTGCCACTGGCTTTTCTTTACTTTTTCACTTCCTTTTGCTCTTTGCTTTTCAGCTGGCCATGGGTTTTATATATTTCAGAAATGAAGAACATAGGGATTTTTTTCTCATTCTTGCCATGACAAGAAACGAGTTCTATTCTAAAAGGGAAAACAACTGTTAAAAAATAATTAGATTAGAGTAGTTCCAATGGGAAGGACTGATGAGGTCTGCCTTTATGGCTGGGCATTGACCTGAGCTGGCCACCCTCCAGAGCACTCCAAAAGTCTTTTACTTATGACCACTGTGAGTAGGGCCCAAAGGATGATTAAAAAAAAGACTTTAGTTGGATTGATGGCAATACAGGTAAAGATGGGAAAACTTTTTGACACTAAAAACTATGAACTGTTTGGTTGCCTCAGGAGGTTGTGAAGCTTTCACCTTCAATAACAGCTTTTGGTGGTAAAACTGCACAAGTAATGGCTGATCTTGTTTTAGGATAAGAAGCATTACCTAGCTGGTAATCTCTTAAGACCCTTTCCTATTTTTTATAAACCTCTGGGCCTAATTTCCTTAGTTGCCTAGAAAGGAGTTGCTGACTGGGTTTAGCTGCCCAAGGCTGAGTGATGTGCATGACCATGCAGGTCTAGCACTTCAGTAGGTTATGTTACTACACTGTACCATGAAATTTCAAGGATATCTGCTGTATCCAAACTGTTCTTCTCATTCATGCCTAGAGGCCCTTTCTCACAGACTAGAGCAGCCTTCTATTTCTCCCAGCTACTCCATTCACTTAATTTACCTCTCTCTGTAGCCCTGTTTCCAGATCACTGTCAGTTCAGCACACTGAGTGGAGCATCTCTAGAAATTAATCAGGCTTGATAATGACTGCCTAAAAGTCCCATTCTCAGCAGAAGGTAGAAAAGGTTGCCAAAAGCATAAGCATATTTTCATTATTATGGTGTAAGATGCAATAAAGAATTGGATTTTTTTCGTCTGCTACAAAGAGTAGTGAAGGTTTCATTTATCCTCAGTCTTTTACATGTAGTTACTGCATATGCATGACTCATTTTCTCCATGCCAGACAGAAGAGCATAAGCTCTGATTTTCAGAAAAGCTGAATCCTCATATGCGTCATTGGAATCTTTGATCCCTGGGCTTTCAACATATAACAACTTACGCAATACTTAATATATTGAAAAAATTGGCCTGTAAAGTCTTAATTTTGACACCAAAAACTGATGGCTTGTTGTCTTTAACATCTGTGATTCAGTTGCAGGGAGGCAAATCATGTCCTAGCAGTTTAGGGAGCAGGTACCAGTGATAAGAACTACAGATAAGCTCATGACAAAAAAGCCTTTAAAATTCATCATTACTGAGAGCATAAACGATATGTTAAGTAATCAAAGCTATTTCTTCTTACAAGGAAAGGACTTTTGGCAACTTTGTGATAATTCTAGTTAGTTTATAGTTCTTACTTCCCTCTTATCTGAACTACCATTTATACTGACTAGAAATAGAAGTTTGCATTATTTTTTTTTTGGTGAAAAGGTTTTATTTTAACAAATTTTGTGGGGGGGGATATTTTTTGGGTAGAAGACTTTTGCTGTGTCATTTTGTGAATACACCTACACGTGCACATGTATTTTTAAAATCTTGATTTAACTCCCTGTTTCCTTCTGCTACGTTTTCTTCTGTAACCATGGCAGCAATTGTGTAAGAGATGGTGGCTATCACCAGCAGAGTTGCTATCTTTTAGTCTTCAGAATGAGCCCTTTTTTTGTGAACCTTGGCTCCACTAGCACCAAGAAATCTGTATCTTGTCAGATTTCTTGGCTGATGTACTCCTTGCTATGACCTCTCACTTTGGGATGTGCCAGTGACATTGAGTTCCAGTGCAAAGTGTACTATAAAGTTGTGGGATCACCACAATATGACACCACAGCAGGGCTCTTTTAAGCTGAGAAGATTTTCTTAACTGATGAGTTAACAAGATGATAGACCAAAAATACCCTGGGACAGATTCTGTTCCATATGCTGGCCCCTCTGCGCCTCAGGAATTCAGTTGTATCTGGCCAAATGAAAATTTCCCAGCAGAAGAGAGTGTTCAGTAGACATTAGATTGGCATGGTCCTGAATCTTAACAGTCACAGCCCATAAAATAAGAAAGCAGAGGTTGGAGAGGATGGGGCCTGAGTGCTACTATACTCCAGAAAAGTTCCATCTGGTTGCCTTAAGACCATTGTCATCTTGTGTAAGTTGGACCAGCCTGAGAGCTGCTCTAACACTCTGTCTCTGTGGCCAGTGCTGGCAAAGAATCAAGCAGTCGTAACCCAATCTTCCTAATTGTTCCCTTTTTCTCCTGCACTGATCAGCTCTAGGCCATAGCAATGATTTGCCTCTCTGTGCTCCAGAGCTGCTTTCCAGACAGTTGTAGCAATGTTCAGTGTAGTGGGTGCAAATCGAAAGTGGAACTGGGTGGGAAAAAGGCTTTTTCATCTTGCAAAAAGTATTTTAATCAAAGGACTTTTTCCACACCAAGGAAAATCCAGATTTTTCTTAAAGGGTTCGTGAACAATAATGTAACTGACAGTGTAGTCTAGACCTGGACTTAGGGCACTCATCTGAGATACAGACACTTAGGTTTACCTGTTTCTGTATAGGAACATGAAATAGATCTTTGCTTCTCTAAAGTCAGGTGTGTTCCTCTCTTTCTTTATATATACTTGGAATACTGTTCAGCAGATAAATCTTTCACTAAAAAGAGTTAAAATCACAATGTTTCTGCTGAAAACTTAGATTTAGTTAAAGTAGCATGTTTCAATGTGCACACATAAAAAATGTAAAACAAAAATATCCTGACCTGCTTTAATTTGAAGGTCTGGATTCTTTTCTAAAGTCTAATTTATCCCATGGTTCTTGCCAAGCTGATTTTACTTTAGCTGCATAGGGGAGAGTACAGATGATGACTTTTCTCTAATTGATAAAGGGATGCCATTTATTTTTTATTTTTGTGCACTGAGTACTGAAGGAAACAGGTTAACCCTTTGAACTAAGAAAATACACAATCTACTGCTGTTTGCAGCACTGGAAGAAGGTGAGAAGCAAACTTCATAAGCTTCCACTTCTTTAGATAACTGTGATGTATATTGAGAGGAGAGACTGATAATCTAAATTTTTACCTTTCACTGATTCCCTCTATTCAGATGACTCAGTTCCTTCTTGTCTTCCCTGTCACTTCCCACTGTGTTGATGGAGATGCTTGGGCTTTGTTTCTGCTTCAAAATATATTTTGGTCCCTGGTTCTGTGCAAAAAGAACACGGCCAATACTTTTTTAGCTGGTTTAAAATCCCTAAAACTATATATAGCTCATATTTTAGAGCAGGCAAAAGCCTTGGAAATGGAGGAAAATAAGCATTTTGCACCCTGCTGCTTTTACAGTCTCTCAGCATAGTAAGCATCACAGCCTACTTCATAGAGCTGTCATTCTGTGAACTGAGCTGGAAGGTTTCTGTGTCCAATTACAAGGCAACCAGACATGTCCTGAAGGAGATCTATGGTAAGAAGGGACCAGTTTTTTCTGCTGTAATGCTCCAAAGGAATGTATAAGGAATTATTCCCTTTCCTCACAGTATGTAGGAAGACTACTTGTGCTGTTCAAGTCAAAACTGAAGAATTAATATAACATATTCCTGCATCAGCCACTTCTGGATTTGTAACACATTCAACATCTAACCTAAGTCTCTGTACTTCTGCATCCTCAGTTGGCATTGCAACAGTAGCTTCATATCTTTATCAGAAATCTGGCATATTTTATTGGGAGTCCTTTTTAATCAAGCATGATACAGGCTAAACTTTACAGTTTATTTTTCAGACATTTAAAGTCTGAACAAATAGTGAAAAGACTACTTCAAAGAGCTACAAATTATAAGATACAAGTCAACAATAAATGGAAATAGGTACTTTAAACTAGAATTTTGTCCTAAATAGAGCTGTGCAGAAAAATTAATGCAGAGTGAAAAACCAGAACAAATTTTGTTTTCCTGAAGACATTTTGTATTAGGTTTCATGCAGCTGAGAAACATCTGTTCAGCTGTTTGTTTCAAGAGAGGGAAATCATGCTGTTGTATGAAGCAAAGTGAGCCTAGAAGCTTTCATTTGATCATTCAGAAAGTGCTTGCTTTATTAGAACTATGAAGTCAAATTAAGAAGATACCATATACCTACGTGAAGTCTTAGATGAAGTCTGAATATCAAAATCCAAATATCTGTGTTGTTAATTGAAAATTTAATTGACTTTTTTCTACATTCACAAAACTACACCAGTCCTGACAGCCTAACTCACATCTGTGCCTTTTTTGGGGGAAGAATGAATGTTGCAACATCTATGTTAATAAATACTGTGTTGGGAATGTTCCTGGACATAATAACTCGGTCATCTAACTGTTAAATTGTTAGAAGGGTTCTTAGTATGATTTTGACCTGGACCAGCTAGCACTATCCCAAACAATTGCTGAGTACAGTAAGGATTTCCAGAGGCCAAAGGTCATTCAGAGATCACAGGCAATTTGGCTGCTGCTAGCATGTTTTGAAAGATGAGAATTTAGGAGCATGGATGCTGCTCCATGCCAGTTGGACTCCGTGACAGAAAACAGTCCCACACTCATTTGATTTACTAGTATATATGTAGCCAATGTGTTTTCTCTGTCTCCCAGAGAGGATTAGTTTAGTAGGTGTTGTTGAGAAAACGAAACACTTCCCAAAGTTGGGATTTTCAGAAAATGAAGTTATTGTTGACACTTTATGCCCATCCATAATGCTCCATTTTTCCCTCTCCCCTACCTTATCCTGGTGTAAAATACTCAGTTGCCTCCTGACTGAATTCCTAAGAGAATACTAGTCTGCATTCCCAAAGTGTTGCAACCCAAGGCAACCCTCAAAACAGCCTTTAGGGGAAGAAATTGAGATATTGAAGCTGAGGCAGTCATCAACAATTTTTGCTCTTTTAGAGTAGCTTCACAGCACAGAGAATTTTTTCCATCTAAAGAGAGCAAAAAGACACAAAGGCAGAAGGCAGACATACAGCCTAGTGAAGAAAAGAATCAGTGTGTGATGGGAAGACTGGTGTTCCAGACCTTGCTTCCAATACCATCCCTCTATTTTTGCAGTTGTGGGGATATAAGACAGAAGCACATATCTTATATCCCCTAAAACAAACTTTGAATACTGCAGGAGTTTCTCTTAGCTCCACTACCTTTGTAGCTCTGGCCATGAGTTAGATGTGAGACTGTGTCCATCTTTATTTTACTGAAGAAAAATCTTCAGAGAAAAATATAGTGAGAGGAAAGTTGGATGCAGTTAAGTGTCCAGACCCTCTTAGCCATAGTAGGCTCTATGGTATTTCCAGAGAAGAGCTGCTCAGCTTTGTGTTATTTACAATGAGGATACTGACTTTGGTAGATCCAGTGTCACTCCTGAATAGTTTATATCAGCAATATTTTTCTAATAAATATGGCTAGGAATTCAAAACTTGACCCCTGCTTTACCCACTTATCAGCTGCCTTTGTTTTCCATATTCATGTTGGGCTAAGGTAGATGCTGGATGTCTATATCCAAAGTTACAATCAAGTGCTGATGTTTAACAAAGGAAGTGTGAATATCACAGACATGTCAAATTTATTTTTCAAAATACTGAAATACTTTTTAAACTTTTGGAAGAATATTTTACAAGCAGGTTTTTAACGTTTTTTTAAATTTTAAAACCAGAATTAAGTCTTCACATTACTTAATTAGACTGTATTTTCACATGCAATCAAGAATTTGCTATTTGCCTGTGTCTTTATTGTCATGAGACTGCACATCTCTCTTTCTTCTTTTAGAGAGATCTAAAGCACCCAGTATGTTGAAAGTTTAAAGTGCAAATGCCCACAGCAATTCAAGTGCGTGGTTTAACACACCCAAACAATTCACCTTGAAATACTTTATGTATAATTTTTATGTTATCTTGTTTAACAGGTTGCTGGTTTCTCCCATCCAGCTAAAGCCTGGAGAGAACCCAGCCTGTATCTGTATCATGTGTTATACTTTCCAGTAGATTTTAGCTCATACAGCTTGACTGCAAACAAAAACCACAACCCAATTAGCACAGAAAAAAGCTTAACTGATTTGAAGCCATGTTTCTTTAAATAAAATTTGTTATGCCAGCTGTATATAATGCCACATTCTTCACAACACGATAGTCTTATGTGCACTATCTCTGTGTTTGACCCAGATAAGGGTGGTTTCTTAGCTGCAGCCTTGGGGCCCCCAGGATGGGCCAAAACAGAAAATAAACATGCATCTCTGTCTCCTTGGTCACTAGAATGACTTTGCATCGTTGGACCTTTGGTTTGAGAAGGAAAACAAATTCTGAAATGGTGTCTCCTGGATTTCTTCACCCAGCTTTGACTTCAAATACTAATAAATTCATGTATTACTGTATCACTGAGGCCCATTTTAATCAGTGTTTACTCTGTGTTTCCAAGAAAAAAAAGTTGTACAAGTGGTTACTATGACAACCACTGGCTCTGAAAAAGCATTTAACTTTATAACCTTTTGATTCTCATTTTAATCATCCTCCCAGATTTTGTTCAAATACTAATTAAATTTTGTGTGTTTTGAGGGCTTCTCTTCTGAGAGAAATGCTTCAGTTAGAAATACAGTACTTTGTATATCTGCATGGTCATATTGCAGGTGGGGACAGGTGTGTTACCATCTCTGGGTACAGAGTTTGTGCCTCCCTCTGGTCAGATGGGATTCAGAGGATATGAAAGTTACTGAGATTAGAAAAGAAAAGGAATGGCATGTCTGTAGCAGGCAACCATTGCATATTTTTTTATTCTGATGTTAGACTGCACAGCTTTTAAAAATCCTCTTTTCAGTAGATAATATTTCTTTTAATCTCAGTTCTGTGCTAACTTCCAAAGTTTGACAGATGTGACCTCATAAGCAGTAACATCTTAGCCATGAAACACAAGAAAACCAGAAGACCTGCTGGTGTGCTAATATATTGCTGTTTTAATTGTCAAGCTAGGATTCCAATATTCTCAAGCCAGAACCCATGTTTAGGGCTAAGTGCTTTTATTCTTGTTGGTGACCAGCAGCTTTCACCATGGTGGTGTCCTTGCTATGGGTCAACAACTGGAGTACTGCAGTTCCCTCTCTGATCTCTTCTCTTCCTGAAGATGCCTTGGGTTTACACCTTTTCATTAGCAGATGATGTGGGCCCTGTTCTTGCTTTATAGCCCTGTTTTACTGCTGACTAAGAGGTAGATTATTCTTCCAAAGGGGTGCACTTCCCTCTGCCCTTGTGGCTATGCTTTCTTGGATGTCTTCACTGGGTAACTAAAGGAAACCAAAGCCTTGTCCCTCTGAAATAGTTTCTCTGAAACCACTGGTACTGCCTCAGTGAAGACCCATAGGGTAGTCCTGAGTGTGTTTGAAAATAAAATTACTCTTAACATCCCTTAAAGCCTTTCCCAGAGAATTCCCTCAACAATAAATGAGCCTCCTACCTCTAATGAGCATTCAAGAGCCAACTCCTCTAGCATAAGAAAACCTTCTCTGAAGTCATTGCTGAATAAAGATCTGCAATCAGACATTTATCAAGTGTCCTTCACTGACATCTTGAATCCAGTAGTCATGAACCCAAACCCTTCCACGACCAAGGACTTCCTTAAAGAGAATCCAGGATGGTAGCTATGAAAAAGCAAGGTGAGATTCAGGCAGATGCATATAACCTAAGTCAAGCCTCTCCTCAGTGCTCTAGAGGAACATACCCACATAATGTTTTGTGTGTGTGTTTACACAAAAATTTACAACAGCTTCTGCTCAGATTTGTTTTCCACACTGTAAACACACCAACATCATAGATACTGAAACTAAAATTCTTAGGTAAAAAGTCAATGGGATTTTTGTTAAGTGACAGTATTTTCATAACTGAGCATATTATACTTAAAGAGATACAGTCAACACCATAGCTTGGAAAAAAAAAATCACATTTATGTCTTCTATTCAGAGCAATATATGGGTCAATATTTCAATAAAAATTAGCTACTGAAGGTCTGTCTGAGACAGATTGGTGATTTTCAGATTTTGGCACCATGGCACCACCAAAAAGGAAAGAATATAATAGAAAAAAAGGTATCAAAGAAAAAATCATCTCTGCTTTCAAAATAATCTTCAAAGTCTCCAAATATGTGACTAAAATTACAGCATCTTTGGGCAAAAATATATTGTGTACCCGTATGTGTGTGTGTATATAGTATATATAGTATATATATCATAATTGTAAGCCATGAATAACACTCTCAGGTGTCTCAGCACCCTCACCCACACCTGCCTCCTGTTTCACTGTGAGGCTGCTCTTCCCACATCTATCATGGTGTCTGGCTCCATTCCAAGCTGAAGGAGAGGGACACTCTGCCATGGTTCCATGGTGAGCTCAGGACCCAACTCTTTCAGTCCCCACGCCTTGGAGACTTTTTAAATGAAGCTGCCCAAGCAGTGACAGACTAATTTAAAATAAGTGGATAATGAAATTAAAGCTTTGTGGAAGAAAGTGACTGGCTAGATTTATGTGTCAGAAGTGAAATCAGTTATGTTCTCAGTTTACAGGGAGAAAGAGGACAGCAAGAAAGTCATCACCTTTGGAAATGATTTGCTGTCCTTATCCCTGACAGTGAGACTCTTAACTCACTGCCAAGAGCACTTACACTCCAGCTGTGCCCCAAGGAGTCTGCTCAATCCAATTTCACCCCCCACCCCTTTATTTTAAAACAGTCCTCTGCACACACATGTATGCAAAATGCTGCATGGACTCAGTGTTTTCTCTGGGAAGGGATCTTCTGCAGCAAAGACCATCTAATAGTAATTGGCAGTTGTTTATCAGAGATTTTATTGACCAAACCTGGGCACCAGCTTGCCTGCACAGTGCATTCTGGCTTGTGCTCCCTCAGTTAGGCTAAGTATTCTGAGTCCTGCAAACAAGTTCTCATTTGCTAGAACAAAACTTATTGTGATCAGATGTTCATAATTTCCCCATCACAACCTAATTAAAATCTTTAATTGTATGTAAATGAACGGGCTCAGTGCCCTGATCTTCTTTTCCTGTCCCTCAGCTTTTCCTTACAGTAAGGAAGTTGGAGATGCCACCAGTACCTTAGTAGTGTGTTGGTTCAGGATATCTCTTTGCAAAGGTTGTTAAAATGACCTACAAAAGCTTGGTTTTCCTTTGCACTGAGATACTTACATGAGTTGCTTTAAAGCTGTTTGATCTTCAGGCATTTGTCACTATTGATTTAGGATAAATATGCTGGTTTATTTATGTTTATATATATGCATATAACTACTAATAAAAAAAGAATACCAAATGCCAAGTCCTCAAAATTGTGTGTTTGGGTAATACTGTTTACTTCATTAATTAGTGGACATTGATCAACATTTATTGAATTTTTTAAAATAAATAAATAAATTAAATTTTTAAAATGTAGATCTTCTACTTAAGAATGAAAGAAAAGAAAGATTGTTATTAAAATACTCTTTTAAAATTATCTTTCCCAAAGGAAAATAAATTAAGGATCTTGGAAAATGTTTTAGTCTCTTTTTTGTACCATAATCTAATCCTGAAGGACGCTCTTTGATTTCCTTCTATAATACTTTGTTTTTTTCCTTCTTGTTATTTTATTGTACTTATTCCCACAGCCAGCTTCAAATGACCTCAAGAACACAGGGCAGCTAAAAGATTGCTTAAACTTCTTAATACTTTTAATCCTTACTTGTTATAATTTGATTACTGAGACAGATTTTCTCTCTGGGCCTCATATTAAATCACTTTCAAGTTGAAACAAACCAGAAATCCTTTCAACTTAACAGAGCTTGTATTCAATATGAGCTAGTCAGATGTAGCACAGAGTTTGTAAGATGTTGCATCACATGCTTCCTGGATTTTAATGCAAGGAAAGCAAACTTCAACCAATGTTACATATGATTTTACCTTTGTAGAGTATCCATTTATCAAGAGCAAACATGAGTAAGAATAGTTTTGTAAGTGCATGCAAATGCATGTGTGTAAATGTATCTGTACACAGGCAGATACAGATTTCTATGCAGCATATATATATAACTTTGCTGATACTATAATCTCTGGAATTGTAAAACCTTATTTATTGTAATAAGAATGAATCCCTAATAAGGGATTTTCATTCCTTCATGAAACTGATTCCTTTCCTCATCAATCATATTAAAAAAGAAAAAAACCTAATTTTTTCCAGGACAGTGGTTTAGTTAAGTTCATAGTGTCATTAAAAATGATAAATTCCTAATTTTCTCAGGAAAGATATGGTAAAACAAAAGGATTGAAATTCAACAATAAATGGGAACTGTATGGTAGAATTGTTACTCCTTCACAAAGGAACTTTGATAGATTTACCATCAAGTTTCTTTCTGAAGCTTTTGTATGAAAATATTTCAGAGAATGTGAGTTTCCCCTACTCAGCCTCCCTGGTTGATCAGGACAGCATGCAAGCACGCTTTGGGTAGCTGTGTGATACCCAGAGGCAATGGGTTCACAAGGTTCAGGTCAAGTGCTGATCTTAATCAAAATTGCATTCTGCTAAGGAAAGGCTGAGGAAAAGAGGTATCCAGAAAGGGGACAATTCAATAAAAACTTAGGGGATTAATTTACTGGAGCAATCCCTGGGGAAGGAGAATGTCAGGAGTTGAAACTTCCAGCAGTAGCCTGTAGGTAAATTAGTTTTAAGGAGATTAGTAAGGTACTCAGTTGACAATCACCTGAAGATAAGCATTAACTGAGTGCTCGGGTCCCTCACCGAAGCCTCCCTTGTCCAGCTCTGACCTCCTCTGCCACCACCCCTCCTCCTGTGCAGGCTCTGGGGCCAGGGGATCACCAGCAGCCAAAGCTCTTGGTGCTGATGACCCCAGAGACTCTGATCATTGTCCCACCTATTGAAAACCCATAAAGCTGTAGAAAGAACCTTATCTTTCCAAAAAGCTTTCCAAAAGGCTGAGTATCTATCTCACTGCTGAGGGCACTGACACCAGAGGCTGGTGCTGCAGGGGTGTTCAGGAGGGCAGCACTGAAGGAACCAGGATGGACTTGCCATCAAGTCTCATTCTGAAGCTTTAGTATGAGAATGCTGTAGTGAACTCTGGTCCTCTCTGAGCTGGGGCTGCAGCTGGCGAGGCTCGCTCTGCCCCTGGAGACTGACTGTCGCAGTGGAGATCTCCCTGAGCTAAGCTGCTTCCAGAATTGAGGCCATGGCTGCTAGTGAAGCCTACAGCTGCAGAGAAATACAAATCCCTGCAGCCCTATACTCTCATCTTGGCAGAAGAAAAGCCCTTTCACCTTTAAAATAAATTACAAGAAATAGGCTCAGATTAAATCCCTCGATCCAAACCCACTGAACTCTCAGAATGATTGAATCCAGACTTAGACTTTGCTGGTTGGGCCCCTCACTGATATCTGTACATCACTTATAAACACACACAGGTGCTCTGTGGAAAATGAGGGAACCTGAGGTCTGTTAGCAAATACCCTGATAGACCTTTTTAAGGGGCTGCCATCCACTCACGAGTTACATCAAGGCACCAACAAGAAAAGTCCCTTCTTGAATGCTGTCTGTGTTTCTTATGTCTCTGTAACTTAAAGGAGGCCAAGGAGATCCCTTTGAAAATCTGAAGCACAAAAATTGTTTCCAGGCTCAAAAATTCTATGCCAAGTTCCTTCTGTAGTCTAAAATTTGGGGGAGAAAAGGAATTTTAATGCAAGCAATAACCAACTATTAAGTTTAATGGTATTGGTAGGTGTTGCCATCATTTACCTACTGGGATTGAATTAGGAATACTTTCAGGAATTAATGACTGCAGACTCTATGTAATAGACTCAGAAATTGAATTCATGTTTATGGATCAGGTCTTGCAGTTTCCTCATTGGCAAAGCTATGGTGAAGGCCAGTGGATTTTTCCTTGGTTGAAGGCAGTTAACAGAGCTTAATAGTGCTTGTTAATAATAATAATAATAAAAAAATAAATCTAGCTTTCTGAATATCTAAAAATACAGAAGAGATCCTTGGGGTTTTTTGTTGGTTTTGTGTTTTTCAAATTGCCCTAGCTAACCATTTTGCTCTTAAAGATAAATGTACTTCCCCTTGTTTTGTGAAGCCAGTGTACTCTCACTCAGATTACCGAAATTTAATTAGAGATAGTTTTTTGTTCATTTTCTGCACATGCTAAAGACCCTGACATGTTTCCATGCAGGAACTTTCTTTGGTGCCATCACCCAGAAGCAGCAGGCTTGCAGCTGGAATATTGCTGTATTCTTGGGAAGTACCTGAGCTGGACCAGGAAGACTGGGAGCTGTCATCCATAGCAGGACAGCTGTGTTTGTGTGCCTGCTCCAGCTCCTTAGGAATTCCACCTGGGAGCACTGAGCACCCTCTCTGTGCCCTGAGTTGTGCCAAACCATGGATGGGCTGCTGGCAGTGCCTTGCCAGTGCCCTGCACCCAGCTAAGAACCAGATTGCTTTGCCAGAAGTAGCTTCTCTAACTGAATTAAGTGCCTAAAGACAGCTGGGATGAAGCAAGGCTGAGGAAAGTCCATCCTGGCTGCAGCACCTACCATGGTGCTTAAACTCTGGCCGTGCCTCCTGAGTCAGGCTTTGTGGAGTGGATGCTCTGTATCTGGTGGTTATCATTTTCTCTGCTCCAGTGGCTCAGAATTAACTCTTACCACCCTGCAAACACATCTTACACATTGAAGAATATTCTGGGCCTGGGATGTCTAAAGCCTTCCTCTTACAAATTGGTGTGAATAGGCGAGCATTTTACATTTGTGCCTTCTGGCAGTCCAGTAATATGAGCACAACTGTACAGGTCACTGGAATCAGTTTTTCATTGGAGGGAGAAGTCTGATCTCCTTCCAATTAATACTTAATTTCATAGATATTAAACAGTAATTTTCCTGTGGCTCCAGATTTGTGTCTCTGCTCTCCCAAAAGTGTATCTTAACTGAGCCGTAGAGCTGGCTAGTTTCACTTCTTACTCCCTCACCAGCTGTATATGGAAACATTTTCACCAGTCTTTGAATTGGATTTGTTTTTCTTTCCTTTCCCCTTCCTGCTGTTTTGCCATCTTTCTAAAGCACACACCAGAGCATTGTGCCTCACTCTAAAATGAACAGGACATGTGCCATATGAGACATAAATTAATTTCCATAATCCCATAAGTTCTCCCACAGGGCACTGGTTCCCTCTTTATGCATAGAAGGATTGCACTTGCCCTTTTATTGTAGGCTGTGTAAAAAGATGTCTATGCTCTCCACCTGCTTATCCATCAGTATTTTCAGGTGCTTGTTTCTGTGATACTCTTTGCCATTTGTGGGTCTGACTTATGGCTGCTGTTGAAGTTTTCCTGTTATAACCAAAAGATCCAGCTCCTTTTATTTTTACCTTATTGATTTGTTGACAACCATCTGAACTACTGAGGTTCCTTGGAACCACACTAGGAATGACATAATGAAATGATGACACCCTATTGGAAACTACATTTTGGAATGTTTCAGCTCTCTCATTCTTGACATATTTCACATGTGCTATTTTATTGATTTTGAGACTTTTTCAACAGAAGCAGCTGAAGACTAAGGGTTTTTTTTAAGTTAACTTTTTACAGATCACAGAATATTCTGCGTTAAAAAGACCCCATAAGGATCCTCAAGCCCAGCCCTTAAGTGAATGGTCCATATGGAGGTTGAACCCACAACCTTGGTGTCATTAGCACCATGCTTTAACCAGTTAAGTCAGGATATGACTGGTGAATCCTTTAAGCCAGCATGATCAGTTGGTTGGTGGACATATATTCAAGTTTTTGTTAAAGTATTATTTGTTAGTTATAAGGTATTCCAGGCTATTAAAAGTGAAAATGTCCCAAAAGCTTGTTCAATCAAGTCCACTGACTCATTAAGAGCATGTATTAATCTGATACCAAAGACTAATGCCTATAAATAATTTATTGTAGAGAATTGCTTTGGAAACAAATCCATGTGGTATAAAGAGTAGGACAGTGCTGCTAACCTTTGTCCTTTTACGTGTTTTTGATAAGATTATGAGCTTTAAGATGTACCAGGTCTTGATCTATATGTCAGATACAACCTTTACTTTCACTGACTTCTACAAAATATTTGTCTCCTAAGTGGACAAAAAGAGAGTTTATGGGCTAGATAAAACAACAGTTTCATTTCAAGCATGTGGTTTTATTAGACAGGGCTAATAAAATCTGCAGTGAATTTTGTGTTTACTTGTAGAAATCTGTAAATGCCACCCAAAATTAAGAATTGGAGGTGATTAGAGTTAATGGGCTATTCCAAAAGAAACTTGAAACTAGACAGTCTGTTTACATGTGATTTAAACTATTTTGAAACCTTAGTTTCAGAGAGAGAGGGAGCATGCAAAGGAGAGAGGAAGGCATAGATTTCTGGATGTACTGTGGGAAGGGAGTACAGGAAGGTGACTGAAGACAGTAACCTTACAACAATTCCTGGTATCACCTGTATTAATTCAGAAAAGGCCAGAAATTATCACAGAACTTCTGATTTGCTTGATTTTTTTTCTTTTTTCTTTTTCTTTTTTTTTCTTTTAATCATATATTTCTTCTTTTTCCCACTTCTATAGACAACCTAGGTCCCTGTTCTGTCATTGCCTGCTATGCCAAAATCACTTTCCAGCTTTTAATGTTTTCTGTGGGGAATGAGCAATTCTTTTATTGATTGGGAAATCCATATATGACTCACTGGTCTTGTGGTTCTGGTGGAAACAAAAAAAAATTGGAAATCAAAATTTCATGGAAGGAGAAAAAATGTATTTTCTGAGCAGCTACAGTCTAAAAGCAAATCACTAGGGAACTGAAAGATGAAAATATTTCATTAATTGAAACTAAACTAAATATTTACACAAATAAATGAAAACTGATGGTAGCAGGTTATCATGACTTTAAACTATCCTGAATTTCAATATTATGTTCTTAACCAGAGAAATAAAATGAAGTTTTAAAATCAACAGGACAAGTTTTAAAAACCTGGCATGAAAATCTATCCAGATATAGTGTGACTGACAGAAAACATACTGAGCTGGAGTTTGCTTTCAACATTCATGTGGCTGCCAGAGTACTGTACTCAGAGATATTTAGGCCAGAAGGGACATTAGATCATCTAGCCTGACCTTCTGTGTATCACAGGCCATTGCATGTTACCTAACTGCTCCTGTATTGAGTCCTTCTAATCTGGCTTCAGCTGCCATCACTGGTTCTTGTTAAGCCTTTCTTTAGTAGCTTACAAAGAAAGTCTTTTAATGATTTTTTTTTTTTAAATTTCTTAGTCCTTATTTTCAAGCTATAGAACTTTTATCATGCTTTTTTTTGGTGAAGGTTTATTTCCTTGTAACGGTCACAAGGTGAATATGTAATGCCATCAAAACTTCAGCACAAACAGACCAGGACCCTGAACAAAAACCATATAGAAGGCCACACTTTGTCAGAGCAAGGAGTGATCTAACCCAATGTGTTGTTTCAAACTGTGGCCTGAAGCAAATGTCCCCAAGAGGGTGAGGGCAATTCAAGCATATCTGCTATTTTTCCTGAACGTTGTCCCAGATTCCCACTAGTTTCAGTCAGGTGATTTCTTGACTGTGTTGGGGTTTTTATCTCTTTATTCTCAACAGACCACTCTTCTGAGTCTGATCCCAAGATAACTTTGAACAAAGGGGCTCCATAGATCTTCCTTATGCATCAAGACTCCTTCTTTTGCTAAATTTGAAGCTGGCTCCTATTAGTTGCCCTGGAAGATACTCAGTAGAAGAGATGGAAAATGCAGATTCTGCTTCAGTCATGAATCTGGTGGACCTTGGCCATAACACCCTTCTACTCACCTCTTTTCCAGGCTGTAGAATCAACTCTGCTCAGCCTCTTTCCCCTCCTAGGAACCATTTCATACCTCTGGTCACCTCTGTCACCCTCCTCTGAACCTTTGCCATTTCTGCTCTGTGCTTTCTGAAACAACAACTGCAGACAGTATTCAAGAAACACAAGTTTATACAGCTGCATAGCTACGTTTGCTCTCTACTCTTTCCCTAATAATTCCTAACTTTCCATTTGCTTTTTTTGATTGCTAGGAAGGAGTTGTTTTTATAGAACATAATCCCAGGGTTTTTCTCTTGAGTGGTAACAGTCAGCTCAAAGCCCATTATTTTATATATGAGGTTAAGATTACTTTCCCCATATCACTTTACATATATATATCCATGAATTTATTCTGCTGTTTTATTGTTTTCTCAGTCTCACAAGATCCTTCTGCATTATCTCAGCCTGACCATACAAATATTTCCATACATGTTTTACTTCCCACACAGTGTGTAGTCACATTGACATGAAGGGAACAACCCTTGTATGCAAAGGTAAGCACTTTCAGGGCTCCACACATTTGACCAGCTTGAACTGTGTCTAGGAAAAAAACAAAAATCACAGTTTAAAGAAGCTGCCAGCTCACGATGCAGCCTCCAAAAGTAATTTAACCCAACCTGCCAGTGACAACATAAGCATAGGTAAATTTATTGTGCCTTGAGGTCTGCAGTGCACAGCGTGTTTGGACTGTGTGAAGAAAGACCCAGGCTGCTCACAGTGCTACATGATAGAAGGACAAGAGACCACACATATAAATTATAATGAGAGAAGTGCAGACTGGATAGAGGGAGAAACTGTCTCTCCTGAAGCTGGAGGATAGAGATCCAGGGAGCTCCAATCTGGGGGTTCCAGCCCCGAGGGGGCACAGCCCTGGGCAGCCCTAGCTGAGCACATCTGACCTCCTGAGCTCCTTCACAGCTTGAGCTCTCCTGCAGCCCTTGGCTGGTAAATGCACACTAGAGAGGCTATGGTTAATTTGAAATGTCCTTTTGGAGGTAAAGCTAAATACAAGGGTGATTTTTTCCCTCTTTTTCCTTTTTAATAGACAGATGTTGAAACAACTGTTTATCAGTCTCTTTCCAAATGTTCTGGAATAAAGGGAACACTGGCTTAGACTTGATTTAGGTTCATGAAGACTGAAGCAGAGAGCATAGCTTGAGAATAGCACCATGAAATGCAAGTAAATTCACTTCTTTTTCGAAATTGCTCTGTATCTGACACATTTTGACCTCAACAGGACGAAGCAGTTTGTTCCTCTTGGTACCTATCTGCATAGAAATATGCTACAATAGCTTAATATTTGAAAAAAGGTTATTTCAAATTAAACCTTAGAATCTTATGGGAGTTCTTTGATTTTCTTTTCTCAAAAGTGGTCAAACTGGATAAAAATATTTACTGGACTTCAAAGTGATACTGAAAGGAAAAGACAGATACATTTTCAGCATTTGCTGAAAGGAAAGACAGATATTTTTCTCCCAAATTTAAGAGCATATTTCTCTGTTGCTAGTCAGACATTATTGTGACCAGAGAAGGGTGTACATGTACACAGATCACATAACAAAACCTACTTTTCATCCCAAATAGCTTGAAAACGAGTATCAGATGGAAAATGCAGAGACAGAAAGGCATCCCTTTGCACTGTCTCATTTAGCTGCTTTCTCAGCCTACTTGGGAAAGTCGTAACCTACTTTGCATTGATTAGGAAAGTCTGAATAATTACCTGCGCCAGATACAGCTTTCCTCAGTGCAGACCTTTGTATAGTTTATAAATTCATAGCTTGACTTCAATTATTTCTGCCCCTGGACTCCTCACCCAAGCACCCCTGGATTTGAGGATAGAGGAGAGGTGGGAAATGTGTGCATTTTCCATAACCAAGCAAGGATATCCAGACACAAATCCCTGAGAAGTGTGTTTCACAGTCTCAGTGTGAAAATATTACTGAGGTATAAAGCCATTGCTGAGCTGTGGGCAAAAGCTGTCAGGGGCAGTGCCTGCCTTGTCAGTGGTTGATCAGCCCAACAATTTGGGTCCATTCTTGGGAAAGGAGTGAATATTGGGAATGTGGTGAATGATGCTCTTAGAGAGAGAAAAGGAGGCTTGTGTGGGACCAGCACAATATTTTATTACTGTGGGGCTTTGTAGTCTCATGGGAAAGGCTTTGAGGCTATCTTCAGTAAACTTTCCTGTGAGGCTGCAGCAGGTGCCTCAGCAGGAGGAGTTCCTTTTACCCAGCACTGACACATCAGCCTGAAAGCCACCAAGCAAAGGTGGACTGAGCAAGATCTCCTGTCCCATCCCACTGGACATGGATCTGAGCCTCATACTCAGCAACACTGCATCACAGTGATGTGATGGAAATGAGGGGTGAGAGGAGAGGGGACAGCAGGCACACGTGAGATGAACCCAGCACTCAGCCCAGAGACTTGGAGAAGAAATCAAGACTTCAGTGGAGGTAGTGGTGGTATGGGTGTTTCATTCACTAACAATATAAATCCTTGCTCTGCCTTTCCAGCTTGATGCCATGCTCATTTCCACCTCCACATTCTGTAGGACATTTTAATATATTGATTCAAAGCTTGCAAATATAGAAGCACTTACTTGCAAATGTGGGTGCACAGGCAGGTGCCCAATTTTCATAGAAATATAGAACTGTTTGGGTTGGAAGTGACATTAAAGTTCACCTGCTCCCAAATCCCTTGCCAGGGATGGGGTACCTTCCACTACGATAGGTTACTCAAAGCCCCATCCAACCTGGCCTTGAAAGACTTCCAGGGATGTACATCTGTTAATTTTCCCCACATTCCTCTGGAAACCATACTGATCTTGGGAAGTTCATATTGTTAAGTGAAATATTTAAAAGTTTAAAGCTGACTTTTTTTTTTCCCTTTTTCTTTCTTTCTTTTTCTGGCAGGAGGAATATAGCTGTAGAAATAATACAACTATAGAAATAATAAGATCTATACATGTCCTAAATACCCCCAAAAATATTTGTTGTGGTATGTACAACCAAAGTTTGCTGGTGAGGTTTTAATTCAGATCCTAGTCTAGGAAGCAGTCTGACCCATTTCTAGTTTTTTCTTCTGTAAAAACCTAAAAAATCTGGTTTCTATTGTATACCAAAATGTAGTGGTTTATTTTCATCTTGGCTGTATCTCCTGATCTGCAGAACTATTATATTTTAAATTGTGTAAAGCAGATAAATACAAGCATTTTGGTTCACAAAAACAAGCCTTAAGAAATATTTTTGCAGATTCTGACTGCAAAACAATTAATTATTGTGCATTTGAATAGAGAAAAAAAACAATTGTCAAGTTTATTTTTGGCTTGTTATTAAATTTTTAAAGAAATCTTGCTTTTGAAGTTTCTTGTTCGAGCAAGTTGTCAAGAAAACAGATCTTATGCTGGAGCAACAATAAATATAAGTAAAGTAAATTTTGGATTTGCTTTGTGAACTTTAAACCAGAAAAGTAGTTACATGTAACCGCTCAGAGAAAACAAGCCTATCATCTGGTAATTTTAACTTTCAGCCTCAATTAAGGTAAAATACGGTGACAAAATCATGCTTTGGAATGAGGAATACATTATGTAAAATAAGAATGTCTTCACCATCATCCGATTATGAAGAGAAAAAAAGCAGATCTATCAGATGGCAAGTCCAAGGAAATCCAAACTGCTTGGAAATGAAGCTTGTATGAAGAAGAAAGAATTTGGCCATCTCTCTGTGTGCACAACACAGTGATGTTCCCATCTAATCAATGTGGAATACATTTAGTTGGGTGTGCGTGTGCATCTCTGCATTGTGCACACAATGAATGCAATGCCTCCTGTATCACCTGCAGTGCATGAGTTTGCTCAGTGTGCATGCCACATGTGGCTGCACTTCCATCTGAAATTCTCACCTCTGGGAACCCCAAGAACAGGCAGGAAGAAAGTTTTTACACTGGCATTTTTCTGCAGTGAGAACATACAAGCAAGGTATTATTTCTTTCTTTAGGGACTGCATTTTGTAGTTAGCACTTCAGTGAAACTTTCTCTCATAACCTGTTGATGCTCACCAAACCATGGGGTTTTTTTTTGCAGGTGGAGTAACATCAGTCCTTCAGGATTTCATTCTGTGTATCTGAACCAAGTAATACTCTTACATTAAACTGTTGAGTTATAGAAATCTGCATATCTGTCATCAGTTAATTTTTGCATCGTTTATTCTCCTAATGAGCATGAGACATGCTGAAGCTGCTTTTCAGTTATTGTTTAGTTTAGCTTGTGCTTCACACAACTGGGAGCACTGTAGCTACTTTTTCTAGTTAAATGTTAATACTGAACAATCAAACATACTTTGCTATAGAGAAACAAATTATTTCCATATGCATACAAAATCCCTAAACAAATCCATCAAATATGTTGTCTCAACTGTTTCTCTTCCAGCACTGAGAGAATACTGGCACACAGTTAGTATACAGCATCTGGTTAGCTGAGAATACATCAATATCTCTGAAGTTTTAAAATTTTTTATTTGAAAAACAAGTCTTTCCCACAAAGTATGAAACCATACATCTACAGCTTTTGACTGTGATACTGATTCCCCAGACTTTTAGTATGCTTGACAGGCATTTTAGGTAGGTTTACATGCAGAAGGTAACTAAGATATTCTTTCAGAACTAGAAAAAAACATATTTTTGTAATTTGTTCTTCGGAAATTTTAAGTGCCTTATTAAATATTAAATATTACAAATATTAAATATTTGTATTTCATGTCATGTATGTATAGTTTATGTTCACAGGGCTAGAGAAGATGGCAAGTTCTTTGCTAAATTGACTATTTTTTATAAATTATAAGTGTTCCCATTCTAGCTCTCAATAGGAGCTCTTGGCATTGCTGAAGCCAATAGTGACATTCCCAAAAGCTTCAGCAGCAGTTGGCCTCTATTTCACCATTGGAATTTAATACTGGTTTCCAAATGGGATCTAGCTCTATGTCCAAAATTCTGATCCTCAAAATCTCAGTTCAGATGCCACTTCAGGAACCTCCATTTCTGTAGTAACACCCCTCCATCAGTCTGTAAAATCTCCAGCTGTTACCTTTGCCTGGAGTTCACTAAACCACTGGTGACTGTTTTGAACTTGCTCCCCAGAAAGAATCCCACATAAGAGTTCTCCAAACTCCTTTGCCCACACTGTTCAGCCCAGTAGCCACTTCAGGGAAGACCTGAACTTTGATAGACTGAATTGTGGATGTGAGGGCAAAGGTCCTTTCCTCATCTGCTGCTCCACTTCCCTTTGCTGCTATTTCTCTCACTTTCTAGAGATGTTGTAGCTCTACCTTAGGGCAGTCTCATCATGACTTGGTGGGGTCATGGGGACTTGGTGAGAGGACAGAGAAAAAAAGGAAGAGCACATGGAGACATGGTGTTGGAAGGACACCTGGCTTCTGGTTACTCCCTTTGCTCTGCTGTGTGTGTTTTATTCAGGGAGGTTTAACCTAAGACTATGCATACTGTCCTTGGAGCAGGGACAGAAATATTTTTCTGAGTCTCTGATGAGTGCTTGCTAGACTCCAGAATTGCACTAACAGCAGCTCTGTCTCTCTTGCCAAATTTTTATTTAATTATTCCCTGTAAAGTGAAACAGCTTCCTGTCTCTGAGTACCCAGAAGCTTGGCAGTTAATAGCTCAGGCATTTTTGCAGATGGAGTGGGAGTTCAAAGCACCTAATGGATGGAGGAGGAATGAACTTTTGGCTCCCAGCCCAAGTGTACCTGTGGTGCTGCTGGGAGAACGTGGCTCTCACAGTGCTCAGGGGTGCCTGGGTCTCCCCCTTGCCCCACAGCAGTGCTGCACTGGTGCAGGGCCCAAGGGGCTTCTCCCCATCACCCCAGTGCCCTGTCCTGCAGGGGGAACCACCTGAGGAATGACAGCTGTGTGGTGAAATAACAGCGGGAAATTATGGAGGGACACGTTTGTGGAGAAACAGCACTGTGTGCTAGGAGGTGTGGGGGAAATCCTGCTGGAAGAAATGGCTGGTGTGCCAGCTAATGCTTACCAGACTGTTAATTCTTTTTATTTCTGACCTGGTTGAGATCCCAAGGCACCCAAAAGACAGAGTTTGGAAACTGTGCAGTAAGCTGGTACCTTTAAAGAGCAAGCAAACAATGAACTCAAGGTCTAATTGCACCAGGAATTTTCCAGACTTTTCAGCTGTTATGTAAAACATTTTGCCTCTCTAATAATTATTACAAACTTCTTAACTAGACTGATTTTCCCAGGAACAAGAAAGTTTAGTTTAAATTTATATGTTATTCAAAGGAAAGCAGCTAAGGGCCTTTCTGTTCAAAGGGAAATTTGTAGTGCTGTTTAATACAAACCTAAAATGAAAAAGAAAGAAAAGAAGTCTGTGTTTTACATTAAACCAAACCTTTTTGATAAGAATGCTGGCCTGGAGCAATTTAAGCCATGAAAAATGAACTCCTTGAGCACTCCTGTCAGAGTCTAGTGATGGAAGGATCCCTGTAAATTCTTAATCTGCCTTTCTTCGTAGCAGGACAATGTAGTTCTATAGAAAGGAAGGTCAAGTAACTGAACCCCCACAGTAGGTATCCAAAAAAGCAATCAAGCTAAACTAGCAGGGAGTGGATTCCAGCTGAACTCTGTAGTGCAGAGCTTTTCTCTTCCACCACAGGTACCTTATAGAAGGGAAGATTCCTGGGACTAGTGGTTTAATTTCTCTGGCTACCATGCTAATCACATACGTCCCATAATTACTGTCTTTCATTCTTTTCCCCAGACTGTCATTCTTCTGTCTCTCAGCTCCATCCAACAGGCAGACAATGTGGACACAAAGGCTGTGCAAGCTGGCGAGGCACCTGATGGAACTCCGAAGCTCCGTGACACACTACCCTGTGCCCCACTCTTTCAAATATTTAATTTGCATTCTTTCCCAGCAATAGCCAAATGCTCAGGGGCTGCTTTCCATTTTCACCTCATTAGATTATATGTCTGAACATAAAAATGACTGAGACCTGTGAACCAAATCAAGCTCCTGCAATGTGTGCTGCAAACATGCCAATCACAGTGATGACACAAGGGGGGGATTTGGCAAAAGTCATGCATGGCATTAATGTTAATTCTGTATTTGCAGGTTAGACCAATGTCAGCTTTATAGCAAACTCATTATCTTATTTAAGGAACAATGATGGGTTTCCCAGAAGGCAGAAAAAATAATCCTATAGCAGGCTGTGAAGAAAAGGGGCCTCTGACCAGAGGAAACAACACACACCAGTCAAATAAAATTGTCAGGGATAGTGGCTTCCTCCATCCCAGTCAAATGAATGGACCACCTTCTGTGGCTACATAAGACAGAGGAAAAGGATACAAATCAGACTAAACTCTAAAAGCTGGAAAACCTCTCCAAGAGGCTTTTGGATGGGTTCAGAGTCAGTGCTTCATGGATGCACTTTGCTGACAGGGTAGATATTTGTTATGGCCATGAGTGGGAATGCTGTCCTTGCTCTGTGGCCATTCTCAGCTGCCCACTTCCCAGGGAGCTCCCTTTGCACCAGCAGCAAAGGAGCTGAGGGCCACAACCTGCAAATAAAGAAAACAGAAAGTGCTCTGCATCTGAGGAGAATCATTCATGTAAGTGTGCAGGGTCTGCTTCTCAGATTAGAGAAATATATTTCAGACGTGGCTTTACAGTGTGGGGTGTCCCACGCAGAGTCCCCTTGGTGAGCACTCCTGTAACCTGAGTTTTAAATGAAGCAGGAAATTAGGAAGCTTTGTTAATAAGTGTGGGATACCTGTTCAGTAATTCCTTTTGCAATCTACCATCTTTATAAGAAGGAAGACAATTAGGAGGTACACACTGTCCTGTAATCATTTTAAAAATGTGGCAGACAGTTTTCACCTTTTTCCCCCCTTCTTTCAATTGTATAATTGGTTTTAATAAAACTCCAATGTCAATTCTTGTGTGACATAGTATTTGGAGAAGTGCATCTCATATAATAAAAGAAAATGAGAAAAGGAAAAGGAAAACAAAACTGTGACAAGAAGATGTACATTGTACTTAGTTTCTTGTGAGAAAGGTGGCAGTCTGAAATCTAAGAGAAGGAACATGAAAGATAGGAACTCACCCTGTGCTTAGCCAGCTTTGTGCTCTGGGATTTCATAAGGACTGTAGTTAGAGTGCAGAAAAGCTTTCTCTTCATCTTTGAAAAATGAGCCTGCGGCCTTCCTGGGAACCCTGATTAGGCAGCTGATTTGAAACTAATCTGCTGTGTGTGTTAACTGTGAAAATATACCTTCAAGCATTCGGCAGTTTTCTGCCTGGTTTTTGGAAGATGTGGCCCTCAATTTGCACAATTTGGATTGTAATTTTCCTGTAGCTCTAGGATATGTATATTTAAGGGTCTGATAAGAAGCAGCTTCTGTACACTGGGGCAGAGAGTTTGTTGCTGGTGGATATGTGAAAAGATGGGAGGGAGGCAGGGGGCAGCATGAGGGGGTGTTGGGAGAAGAAAGCAGCTCCTAATGGTCTTATGTAGGATAATGGAAACCTTTTGGTCTAAGGGAGCTTGAGCATGGTTTTATGGTCACAGAATCATAGGCAACTGTGATCAATGGGAGCTTTGTATGTCCCACATTTCTGCATCTGGGGCTGCCTCAAGCCCGTGCCCTCATTCCGAGCTCAGTGGAGCTTACCAGTGGTGTCTGGACTTGGTGTGAGCTCTGAACTGGCACACACACAGCTTCATTCCTTCCTTATGGGTGAGCTCAGCTGAGAGTTGTGATCACCAAACCTTCCCACTAGTGAGCAAGATGTGCTCGGGACCTCTTTGCCACATTACAGATGACAGCTCCATGCAGGAACACTCGCCCCTTGGCTCTTTTGAGTGGGAATTGGGACAACATTGAAGTGGTACAAGCTAAGAGCTTGCATACAGAGAGTATTGACAGCATAGCTTATAATTATACTTTTAAATTTTTGCTGCTTTCCTACTTTCATATCAGAACTTTCCATGGATATTAATAAAACTCTCCATAGCTGCAAGATTAAAGAGCTTTCTTTTAAGGAAAAGAGCTTGCTTGCTTGGTGAGATTTCTCCAAACTAAGCTGCATCAGCTCTACTATAAATCTAAATTCTCGCATTTTTCTTTATATTCTTTGGCTAGGACTCACTCATATTCCTAGATTCTTAAAGCCAGGTGGAGGGAAAAAGCTGAATATGTAAATGGCTCCTTGGCTGAAAATCTAGGCCATAAATTTCAAAGCATGTATTGTCAAAATCCTTAAAAGTATGAAATTGTAAGTCAACCGCTTGCCTATAACAAAACTATCTTCTAGTATTTTCTTTATCATTGAGCACTATCATCTTTTAAGTGACTACTGAGACTGGCCAGCTTTATTAATGACCTCATAGCTGATAAATTTTGCAGCTAAGTGTCTTACTGCCTGTGAGGTAACTCTGGAGAGGCAGATAAGTGTGTCTGTCTGACTGACTGTAAGAATTGCACTTTTGTGAGCTTCCCTCTTAATTCTTTCCTTTAAGGAACACTACAGCCAGTTTGGGTTTTTTATCTGCCCTGTTAACTACAGTTCTCCAGGGCATGTTATAAACAGAATGTATAATATATTTAGTGTTCTGGTTGAACTGTAGATGGGCTCCCTCATAAATGTAAGAAGGCACTCAGAAAGTTTTAAACAAGAGGAGGAAATACTGCTGAAAGGAATGAGCAGACTTGCAAACCGTGACATAAAATTCATCTGACTAAGTAAACACAGTAAAAAAAAGTACAAAGAGATGGCTAGACCTATGTCAGCAGAGGAAACTGGGGACCTCTGGAAGTGTTTCTGTGAGAACTATCTCCAAAAGAGGTCTTTCCAAGCAGTAAGATTATGGATGAGGGAGTTGTTGGATTGTGAGCCAAGTTTTTAATTATTCTGAAAGAGAAAATGCAAAGATTTGGGGACAGAGAATGTGAGGGAAGTGTGTCTTCCAGCAATGAAGCCTGCAAAACATACCCAGTATTTCATGTAGGATGCACAGTAACAGAGACAGGGCCAAACAGCAGCAGGCTGCCTGTCCATTCATACACTGCCTGTTTCTGAGTGGCATCAAAAATTTCACAGAAAAAGTAGATAAAATGCCTTAGCAAGCAGTCCAGAATAAGTGATTTGGAGAGAAAGTATCTACCTAATCAATAATGTTTGACCTATGTGCTATATGGTGTCTTTTGTTTAGTAAATGCTTTCTATGGAAACTTTTGGCCCATTTTGAATATCTCATCTGGTTTTGATTCCTAGGAAAACTCTGGACTGAGCTGAAACTTATGGCTGTACTTGCCTTTATTGGTGCTAAATATTTTGCCTGATAATTTTGTTGGATATCCTTCTTTCTTTTATTTTTTTTTTTTCAAGTGAATGAGTAGTAGGAATATTGTTGGCCACAGCTCTATTAATAAAACCAAATTCAAGTAGAGAATGTATTTTTGCTGGAATGAAAATTGCTTAATAAAACTGTCAGAGTCACTATAATTTTGTTACAAAAGAAAACTGGAAAAAATGTTCCAGAAACACAAAAAGTCTCATCTTGCATTTCATTTTGAAATCTTATTTCATTTCAGTATTATTTGATTTTATATTACGTTTTTAGAGTCTCAGATTAAATATTATGATACTCCTGGATCAAACTGTATTTTCAGAATGCTCATTTAGGAACTACTTGGAAATTTTCAGTGCTTACTGTGATTCAGAACAGCAGCTTTGCAATACAAAACAGGGCATCCTGAAATGGAGGTTTTATCCTCAGTCACAGCTTTGCTACAAATCATTGAATCACAGAGTGGTCTGAATTATAGATCATCTCCTTAGAGAGCATCTAATTCCAAACCCCCTGCTGTGGGCAGGGATGCCTTCCATTATACCAGGTTGCTCAAAGCCCCATACAACCAGTCCTTGAAAAATTCCGGGTCAGGGCACCCACAGCTTGTCTGGGCAACATGTTCCTGTGTCTCACCATCCTTAGAAGGGTGTCATCCTAAAAAAAATATTCTGATATCGAATGTAACATCTAATCCAAACATATCCTGTTCCAGTATAAAACTATTCCCCCTTGTCCTGTCACTCCATGCCTTCATAAAATGTCCCTGTCCAGCTCTCTTGTAGGCCCCCTTCAGGTACTGGAAGGGCACAAGGAAGTCAATCTGAAGCCTTCTCTTCTCCAGGCTGAACAGTCCAGGTCTCTCAGCCTGTCTTCACAGGAGAGGTACTCCATCCCTCTGATCATCTTCACGGCTTTCCTCTGGACCCTCTCCAGCACATCAATATCCTTCCTGTGCTGGGATCCCAGAGCTGGATGCAGCAGCCCAGGTGTGGTCTCACCAGAGTGTAGCTACAGCAGCTTTTCTTGTTGTCTTGATGTCTCTGGCCAGATCACACACTATGGGGGTTTGCTTTCCTAAACTGTCTCAGCAGCCAGATCCCTAGTTGCTAAGACAACCTCTCTGAGTTCCTCTCAGGCTACCTGTCCTCCACTCTCTATAATATGTGCCAGTCATTGTTTCCTCTCTGTACTTACTTTCAGTCTTAATTTTTTCACTGTACCATTGAAAGGGAATTATCCAATGTGCTTAATAATAATTGACAACTCTGGACTTCTGTTTTCACTCTATTATTCTGGTATAAATTATCCAGAACCAAAAGCAAAGTAATTCCAGATATTAATGACACATAATGTTATTCACATCTTCATAGCTTGTCATAATTTTTATATAATTTTTCTTAAATTTGATTATATAAGATGATTTGAGCTTATAGACTTTCATTAAATAAGTCATACACACAGCTTTACTCTGTAGCTTTACTGTCCCAGAGGGAAGCTGAGATATTTTTCTTGGATACTTATTCATGGACACCTTACGTTTGATATTCTTTGGCTACTTGACATTTATCACCTCTGACTTTTATGTACCTTTTGATGCCAAGGTGGGAAAAGTTTATAAGTGTTACTCCTGGCTATTTATTGTCTTTCTGCTCAAGGAAATGGGGTGAGTACTTGTGCTGGAGTTCCCACTTAATAATCATCCATTCTCACAGCATTATGTCAGGGTTTGCATTTAGTATTTCTAAGTTATTTTTTGACATTTCTGTCAATGCTCCTTGTTTTTATAATCATGGTTTACTGAATAGTGCTTTCAGAGCATGTTGTCTCTCTTAGGGTACTGAGGATGATGCTTCCAAACTCCTCTCATCTCTGGAAATAGATACTCATTGCACTTTATCTAACCTAGATCTAGACAGCAGAAAAATGAATTGCATAGTACAGCTATGTGCACTTAATGAGAAAGCTGACAAAGTACAGGCCTTGGTTGTGAAATGCCTCCTTAAAAAGAAGTTATTTATAGACCAGCTGAGTGCCTATCTCCATGGTCACCTGTCTCATGTTGACACTACATCCCATCCAGCAGAGGATCTGTCTATTATTCAGCATTACTTCCAGTATGTGGCTTGGGTGTATAGGCCTCTTGCTGGCTGCATTTCCCAGATAGACACAGAACTGTCTGCTGGAATTGGTGTCTGAGTTCTTGAATCGGGTTTGAAGTCCTCTCCCTCAAAATTATTACGATTTACTTTTTGTTTCATATTGACATGCCACCAATACAGGTTAGAATTTTGGATGGACAAAGTGACTGAATTGTCCCAACAGTTCTCTCATAAAAGCCAGATATACAGAACACTCATATACTATGGAAAACTCCATCTGAAGTTAATCCCTGACTCAGGCAGAGCAGAATTACTGTTAGTTGACTGTCCCAATAACAAGGCTTTATTTAGTATGGGATGGTCAGAAATATTTGTCATATTCCTCAGTCTCGTGCACCTGGGAGACTCCACTAAGTGCACAGTATCTAAAGCTAGCATAGTCCTACAGGAGATTTCATGCAAGGTGAATCAATTTTAAAAATCCCTGACAGTGTTACAGAGATATTTCACACTTCCATTAATTACTTCTTGCACATTAGTTACTTACTTGCCCGGTTGCTTACACATGTTGCATTCCACACCTCTGTACCAGACTGCAACTTCAGTTCCTTGTTTAACTCTTTTGCTGTGCTCAGCAGAGAAATATAATACATAAAGTGAATAATTCACTTTTGCAGCATGTGGGAGTGAAATGTCATGTTATAAACAAGTCTTGGGACTCTGAGCCCTCAAGCCTGATCTCATTCTCTCCCTAATATACAGATGTGACAGGGCTACTGATGTGCTCTGGCCACTCTACACTCTGCCAATGAAAAATGCTTCATGCCTCCCAGCACTCCTGTCTGCTTTAATTAGTTCATAATCTCATTGGAAGGATGTAGCAGCACCAGCTGCAATGGGATTTCTGGTCTGTAGCTAAGGCTCAGTGAAACACTAATGTAACCAGCAGTAATTTCCATAGAAGAAAACCAGCAAACATCCTGGTGCCTTTCATTTACAAATATTTCAAAGTCAGTGATGACACTGTGCAGTGAAGGACCAGCATCCTGCTCTCCTGTGGGGTTTCCTCTGGGCAGTGTTTGTAGTTCACAGGAGCACAGCAGCCACGGGGAGAAAAAGATGGGCATTTCTGGGCATATCTGGGTAGATACAGAGTCTGCACTCCTCTTCCAGTCTTGCTAGACTGGGCCAGTTTTATTTTGGGAGCCGCAGAGTAGCTGCAGAGGTTGGTGGTGTTCCAGTGCGTGTCTTGTGCGGGCAGCGCTTGTTGCACGTGTGGTCTGGAGACGGCAAAACGCAGCGAGGAGCACACTGAGCCTCAGCTAATAAATGCACTCTGGCAGAGCAATGCAAACTGTATAGACGAGGAGAGACCCAAACCCAGACCTTTATGAGGAAGGCAGGACAGAGATCTAAAATGCTGTTGTGTCTTGTTTTCTCTTTCTTTCAAAAATGACTCTGTGCCACAGTAAACATGGCTAACAACTCTGCTAGCTCAGAGTGCTGGCTAAGGGAGCTCACATCTGCCTGCAATCGACTGTGTAGACATATCCTACGTGGCTTCTGTACTGGAGCTGGCTCCTCTCCTCCTAGCTCTGGATACAGGCAGAGCTCACGTGTGTCCCTCTACACCCACACCTATAAGCACACCCAAACCGAGGGGATGTAGGCTTTATGAGAATTAGCCTTTTTCTGAGGTGTGAAAAATCTTTCTAGGTCTGGCAGCCATATGAATTCAGTGTAATAGGTTGTAATTGGGCATGTCCTGGCTTGTTTGCACTCTTAATAACAACACAGCCTTCATAATTTGACACAGATATAACCCATTCTGTCACAATGGTACTTTGCCAAGATTTATTCTTTTAACAAGGAACACAGATTCTTTTAATGTCTGAAAGCTAATGAGGAAGGCTGTTCTAAGTGCAATGTGATTACACAGAAATGTCTCCTCCTCTCTTTTCTTTTCTCTTTTCTTTTCTTTTCTTTTCTTTTCTTTTCTTTTCTTTTCTTTTCTTTTCTTTTCTTTTCTTTTCTTTTTCT